>NC_067400.1:518558545-518858545 GCF_016432865.1 Antechinus flavipes
TGAAGGAAGATTATCTTAATGTCAAGCTGTTTGCTTTTGCAATTTCCGTCCAGTGGATCTTGTTCTACCCCCTAAGGCCAAGCAGAACAAGACTGCCATCTCTCCCACATGGCAGCCTTTTAAATCCTTGAAGACAGCCTTCACATCCTTTCCAAGTTCTTTTGATGATATTCTGTTTCTTTTTCATGATATTAGCCTAAATCTCTCCTTCACTATTCTGCTTATTCTCCCCTGGACATTCATTAGTCATATATCTGAAGGACTTTTGGTTTCTTTTCTTTTTCCTCTTTTTAAAAAAAATTTTTTTCAATTGACAAAGATATTTTTTCTTTCTTTCCTTATTCAGACACTGAAAAAAAAAAGCAAAATAAAATTCTTGAAACAAATACTTATGGTTAAGCACTTATTCAGCTAACTAGCACTTAATAAGTGCTTTCTATATGCCAAACTTTGGGGAAACAGGTACAAATAGATGAAGAGACAGTCTCTGATCTCATGGAACATTGGCTGGTTTGGTACTTTCCCTAACTAAAGGTTTGGGAGGAGCCATAGAATCAAAGGAGTGAAGTGCACTTCCAAAGTGTAGATTCTAAGGCTTCAGGAAGTAGTCCTGGGGCACAGTAAGACTTCAGGATGCTAGAGGCAGGCAGTCAGGGGAGAGGTATAAAGAGGAAAAAAGCAAAAAAGTTTCTTGCATTAGCTATGTCCAAAAATAATGTCATTCTGCATTGTGAATTCTCCATCAGGAGGTAGAGCCTACTTGATCCAGCATCAGCCCTTTGTGGTTGGTTATTGTGAGAGTCAGGGTTCTCATAATTTTCAGTTGTTTTGTCTTTATGATATGGCTTCTATTGTATAAGTTATTCTCATAGTTTTGCTCACTTCATTTATCAGTTCATCCAAATCTTTCCAGATTTTTCTGAAATCGTCCCCTTTCATCATTTTTAATGAAAAATTTTATATGTTTCCAATTACATGTTTAAAAAAAAGTATGCTTCAATCTACACTCAGACCCCACCAGTTTTTTTCTCTGGTATGGATAGCATTTTCCACCATAAGTCCTTTGGAATTTTCTTGCATTATTATATGGATCAGAGTAGCTAAGTCATTCACAGGTGTTCATCATACAATATTGCTGTTTCTTTGCACAGTATTCTCTGATGTATCTGCATGATCCTGAGCAAGTCACTTAATGCTGTTTGCTTCATCTTCCTCAACTATAAAATGGCAAAACAGTATAATATATTTTTATATAATAATAGCTTTTTATTTTTCAAAATACATGCAAAGATAGTTTTCAAAACCTTGTATTCCAAATTTTTCCCTCCCTTCCCATTTTCCCCCTCCTTTAAACAGCAAGCGATCCAATGTAGGTTAAACATGTGCAATTCTTCTAAACATATTTCCACTTTTATCCTGCTGTACAAGAAAATCAGATCAAAAGGGGAAAAAATGAGAAAGAAAAAACCACACAAACAAACCAAAAACAGCAACAAAGGTAAAAAAAAATACTATGCTGTGATTCACATTCAATCCCTATAGTTCTTTCTCTGAATATGGATGACTCTCTTCCTCACAAGTCTATTGGAATTGGTCTGAATTATCTCTTTATTGAAAAGAGTCATGTCCATCATGGTTGATCTTCACATCATCTTGTTGCTATATACAATGTTCTGTTGGTTCTGCTCACTTCCCTTAGCATTAATTCATGTTAAATCTCTCCAGGCCTTTCTGAAATCAGCCTGCAATACTACAGTGTCTTTAACAAGAAAATCCCAAATGAGGTCATGAAGAGTCAGACACAACTGAAAAATGGCTAAACTACAACTTTCATGTTAGAATTTAAGTTCCTTGAAAGCAGGGACTGTTTCATCTTTGTCTTAGTATCCACAGGTCCTTGTCACATAATAAGAACTTAGAATGCTTTTTGATTGTGTTGTTTAATTTATTTGCATTTCCCATGGGAGGAGCATCTATTGGGATTAATCAAACTTATTTAATGAAGTGTTCATTTCCTAGAACTCGGGTTCAAAGTATTTTATATATCACTTGGAAATCTGCCTGGGCACACGCATGAGCAACAGGTGTTTTATCATATATAGTTCTATTGCCTTATGTTATTGCTTTTATTGATTCTATGTGGAGTGCTTTCACAGGAAAACATCTTATTTCTGTAAAATCTTAAAATATTTTGCTTTTTGTCATTTTAGTTATGAGTGACAACTCTTCATGACCCTATTTGGAGTTTTCTTCCCAAAGATACTAGAGTGGTATGCCATTTCCTTCTCCATCTTATTTTATAGATGAGGAAACTGAGGCAAACAGCATTAAGTGACTTGCCCAGGATCACACAGATACTAAGTGTTCGAGGCTGAATTTGAATTCAGATCTTCCCGACTTATCCCCAACACTTGATCCACTAAGTCACCTTGCTGCCCTTAAAGTTTCACAGAAAAGTTAACTGCTTCTATCTCTAGCCAGCTGGCTTGATCCCAAATGAGGGAAGTACCATCCTCTCTTTGGTTCAATTCCCCTTCCCCTGCAACCCCCTCCAAAGAAACAAAAAACCAAAACACAATAAAATCTAGTCTCACCAAGTAGACATCATAATCTCCCATTATATGTTCCTCAACTTGTTCTTCATTTCTGATATAATCTTCTCCTAATGAGTCCCCGCTCTAGCCACCTGCCCCTCCTGTTCTGGCCTTATTTTTCTCCTTCATAGAACTGACCCTGAAGCTGATCAATGCAAACTCAACTGTACAATGTTGTCCACACTTGGTTGCATTATCCCTTGGTCCTGCTGTCATTCACATCCTACTAATTCACAATTAGGAATTAGGTCCATCATATACCATCTCTTCTCCTACTTTCATGTTGTAGCTCGTGTTGCCAATTACTTTTTGGATTTGGTCCATTACAAATTATCTACTATTTCTATATTACCCAATCTCAATGCCAGAGAGTCTGGCTCTCTATCGGAATCCTCTCAGGAGTCATTGCAAACCTCTTCTCAATTCTCCAAATTTACCCATTACCCTTTGTCTTACACTTTAATGAGAAAAGTTAAAGCCATCTTGTGAGGTCCTTGGTCTTTTAGGTCCTCCACAATCCCAAATACTCTTTTCTCTGTCTCTGGGGAATTTTTAAGTCTCCCATGCTACCTTTTCACAGAAGACTTGGTTTCATACCTAACTGGGATAAAAATGCTGTTCATTACAGAGCTCTCTTCTCACTTCTGCATTAAAATTCCTTGATACTAATTCCCCATTCTCTCTCCTCCTTTACTCCAGTTTCTGATGAAGAGGTGGCTGTTCCCTTCACTAAGACTAACCCCTCCATTTTATCCTTCATCTCTTCATCATCTTCACTAGCAGATTGACCCTACAATTATCACCTTTTCTACATGTTAATTCCTTTTCTGTTACCTACATGCCCAGGTCTCCCCTGTCCATTTGATCCTCAGGCTATCATAATCTATTTCTCCTTCCTTTCACAGCCAAATTCTAAGAAAAACTATTTATGCTCCATCACTTCCCCACTCTCTCTTGCCTCATAGCTCACTACTCTGTCTTCTGACCTGATTTCTGAAGTGCAATTTCTCTTCACAGTTCCTAATCATCTCTTAATTACCATATCCAACGGCTTTTTTTTGAGCTCTCATCCTCTTTGACTTCTGGATGCTGCATGTGACTCCCTTCTCCTTCTGAAATTTTTCTTTTATGGATTTTTGTGGCACTGACAACCCCTTCTCAGTCTTCTTTACTGGCTCATCCTTGTAATCCTGCTCCCTAATTGTGGGTACACTCCAACCCCTTTCCTGAACCCCCACATCCCTTTCTTAGTCATTCCTGCTTTCCTTCAAGACTCAGCTCACTTGTACAAGAGAGAAAATAATTCCTTCCCCTTTTCATATTGCTTTATTTATTCTATGAATGTCTTGTAGGTGGCTATCTATACCCAAGTTGGCTTCTCCATTAGAAGTTATGTTCTTTGAGGGATAGGAATTATTTTTGCCTTTCTTTATTAACTCTGTTAATTTAGTACAGGGCCTGGTACACAATATGGACTTGATAAATGTTTGTTGGATGACTGCCCCTCTTCCCTTCTTTCCTTTCTATACCAGGAGTTAATCCACAAACTTGTTTGAGTTTTAATGTTTTGATAAGTACATTTCAATAAAATCAGTTTCTTTTGTAATCTTATATATTTATTTTGTGGATTTAAAAACGTTATTCTGGGAAGAATAAGCCTCCTTAGATTGTTGGAACCATGACACAGAAAAAGTTAAGAAACTTTGTTTTATACTCACTTTCTTAGTGATCTTGTTAGTTACAATGGGTTTGATTATTGCAGATGATGCATATATATATATGTATGTACATGTGGTTGTGTGATATAGATATCATATATAAATATGTGTATTATAGATGCCTATTTTATATATACTCACACATACATATCCCCAGCCCTAGTCTCTAAGTGGAGCTGCAATCCTGTATCACCAACCATCTTTTGAGCACTTTGTACTGGATATCTGTTATGACTGTCAAATTCAACATGTCTAAAACAGAACACATTCTCTTTTGCTCCTAAACCCATTCTTTTTCTGAACTTAACATTTTTGTTGAAGATACCACTATTTTTCTAATCACTCAGGTTCTCTTTTTGTCATTCTCTGCTTCTCATTCTCTCTCTCTCATCCCACATATCTAATCAGTTGTCAAGTCTTGTGACGTGTCACTCTCATCCATTACCCTTCCTCCTCTCACTTGGCCATCATCCTACTTCAGGTCCTCCTAACTGTTTTGTTTTGTTTTTTTTAAGTTTTAGAAATTTCCCCTTTTTAAAAAAAGATGAAATACATTTTGGCTTTGTATTTTTTTTGTATTCTATCTACTTTTCAATATATTCTTCCCCTTTTCAGAAAAACGACCCCTTATAATAAATTTTAAAAGGTGGGAAAGGAGGAATATTTTGGTATGCATGAAATGCTTCTTTATTCTCCCCCAAACAATGTCAGTTGCTTAAGAGTCAGACTTATTTCATTTTTTTTCTTTATATCTACATTACCTAGCACATAGTGAGTTCTTAAAAAATGCTTATAGATTCATTTATTGATTGCTTTTGCCCTCCATGGGATATGTGTAGCAATGGTCTCACAAGTTCAAAAGGAATAGAAATAATTTTGTGGGGACTCTTTAGATTGTTGGAACCATGACATAGAAAAAGGTCTATATTTATATTTAGTATACCCTACATTTAGGGTATATTTAGTAATTTGGGGTTTTTTTTAGGATAATGTCAAAAAGCTTTCCAAAATGGGTAGGCCAATTAATAACTCCCTCAGCATGTATTATTGTGCCTGTCATCTTTCAGTCCCTTCCCTGTTGACTGTCCTCATCTTTTGTTATCTTTCCCAACTTTGTTTTAATTTAATTTTTATTAACATATTCTTTTTTGCATCAGTTTTTCATGTGATGTAATAGTTTGCAGTTCTTTTTTAGAACTGTTATTTTTTATATTAATAATGATTCCTATCCTTATTTTTGTTAGTTTCCTGGGTTTCTTGGAAATTAGACTCTTATCAGCAGTATTTGATGCCAAGATTTTGCTCCTAATTGATAGCTTCCCTTGTTTGTAGAAAACTTTCCAATTGTGGTGAATATTTGTACATTTTAAAAATGCCATGTAAATTAGGCCTATCATTTTGATGAAAGTTTTTTTCCCCTCATAAAGAATATCACTCTACCATTAATATATAATCATAATTTTTTAATATTTTAATTTCAATAATTAATAAGGTCTACCACTTAGTAGCTTTATAGGCAAGTCATTTCACCTAAGTCCCACTTTCCACATTTGTAACTTCGAGATAGCAATCTTTATAACCCTTGTAAAATGAGGCCAAAGCAGCTTCAGTAAGATGCCTCATTACAACTGATAAAGTAATTCTTGCCTCACTGAGTCCCTCATTTACAGAGAAGGGGCAGAGCTCGCCTGCTGTCGCACAGAATGGGGCTCAGACGTCTCCCATCCCTGGGACAGCAGGCCGAAACCTCCTCAGAAGCAGGATCTCTGGCTCTCTGGGGGGAAGGGAGGGGAGAGGGTGGGAGTGTGTGTGCCCCCCCAGGCCTTCCCACTCCCCTCCCCCCAGATGCGGCCTCCGAGGTCCGGCTCCCAGGCCTGCGGCCTGGAGTGCGCACCCTCTCTCTTCCCCTTTCCTCTCCCAGCCCCGCTCCTGGTCCCTCACTTAGGAGGGTGCGCCCTCCCTGTAGGCCTCCGGGGGCCCTGGGGCAGACATTGCCCCCCCTCCCCCAGACGTCCACGTGGAAGCCATCATGGGACACTTCTCCTCAGTGACCTGGGAGCCCGGTCAGGAAATCTCAGCTTTCACTCCTTGAGGACTTAGAACTTGGAACATGGGGCCCTTATCATAGTAATACAAAGTCCCATTACTGCTACAGCAGGGGGAACTTTTCTCACCACAGCCCGAGAGGAAAGTGCAAGGATGATTACCTTCTGTTTACAAATGTGGAAACTGGGGCCGAGGGGAAATATGGAGGGTCCGGCCATTTCTGAGCAGGAGAGTCTGGACTTGAACCCTGGTCTTCTCACTCCAAGTTTAGCACTCTAAGAACTTAGCCTGGGCCTTAGCGATCTTCGTTGCTCATGATGATTGTAACTTGCATTTAGACAGTTTTATAACTTGTAAGCACTTAATCATTTTATTGGTGAAAATCTTCCAGATTCTGATCATTAAATCCTCCAAACAAGATAAAGCAAATAGTTCCGTTTAATTTATCATTTTTTAATGTCACTGTAGAGGGGGAATTAAGCATCTGCCGGGCACTGTGCTAAGTGTTGGGAAAACAAAGACCAAAAAAATGCCGTCTCTGAGGTGCACACATGAAGGTCCACATCTGTGAAAGTGAATGGACCAGGTTTTGAAGCCGCACCAGACTGCCTCTGGTGCTTTTTCCAAAGGAAGTCTGTTTCCTCTAGTTCACTGAGCCCTGGCCTGGAGTCAGGAAGACCCTCAGCTCTGCCCTCGGACTCTCGCTTGCTGTGACACTGAGCAAGCTGCTTTACCCTGCCTGCCTCAGATGCTTCAACAGGCAGATAATAATGGTCTCTTGTGGGGTGACTGTGAGATCAAATGAGATAATAGCACTCTATAAAAAATGCTGGCTAGCCATTATTCTCCCTTGCTGTACCTTTGGTCCTAGGTCAAACCTGCTTTCTTAGCTGCTTGGGTCTGGGAACCCAGGTCCTCCCGGCCTGCAGGCTCTCCTCACTCCTACCTTTCTCATTCCACTGTAAAATGGACTTCACTGTTAGGAAATCTCTCCTTTCACCAGGACAAGCAGCTTTTTCCCTGTGAATTACCTCCCCTGTTCGTCCTGCTGGGCCAAGCCAAACTAGCTCAAGCCCTCTTCCACATCCCAGCCTCACAAATGCTGGAGACAGCTATTATGTCCTTGAGCTTCCTCCTCTCCAAGCAAAGGTGTCCTTGTGCCTTTTCTGTGGCCCAGTCTCCAGTGCACATAACCATGGCAGCCTGAAGTATGACAGCCTCATCACTTAATGTTCGTCTCCACGGTCACTCCCCTAGGAAGGTTTCCCCAATCTTTTCCCTCCTTGCCAATTACTTTCCCAGGACCACGTAAAACCCTTCTTGCACCAGACACATTTTCCAGGGTCCGTTGTATGTGACATTTGTTTTTCTGCATTTGTGTCTTCCCCCTTCTGGATTGGGAATTCCACGAGGGGAGCGATTGTCCATTAACTCCGTATTTCCCTTTTTCTATCCCCGTTCCTAGCACAGGGCCCTGTAGATATGCTGGAGAGATATTTATTTAACTGGATTGGATTATTCCAAAGCTTACTGATCCCTGCCTTGTCTCCTCTATTAGACTGTGAGTTCTCTCAGAGCAAGAACCATCTGTTACCTCTCCATGTACCCCCAGAGCTTAGCACAACGCCTGGCACTTAAAAATACTATTGATGCACTGGCTAGGAACCGGAGCAAACAGAACCTTAAAATTATGCGCTCCAGCTCCCAGCACCTCAGGGCTGGAAGGACCCTTGGAGGACGCCCCGTCCAGCTTCTTGGTGCATGAATGTCCTCTGCCCCATCTCCAGAAAGGTGCCATCTGCACTCTGCCCAAAGAGCTCCCTCCCTCCCGAAGCATCCCATCCCACTCTTGCAGAGGTCGGAGCTTTCTTTACCACTGACTGAAACCAATCCTGGACAGGAGGAGAAATAGGAGCGGCTGGAGGGGGGAGGGAGGGAAGTCTTCTGTCCAGACAGGGTGAGCCCCTTATCAGTCTGGGCATGAGTCTGGGCTCTGGAGGGTAGCATGATATGGGCTGTCTGGGCCAAAGGTTGTCCATGTAGCTAATCGCTGGGTCAGGGACAGGAACACAATGACTAATGCAGTGGGGAAGGGAATCCCTGCTCCTTGGTGCCTTAGTTTGTAGGGAGAAAGGCTGTCTCACCAGGGCTCTGGGCATTAGATTTAAATGCAGGAATCCTGCATCTTCAAGCTGGGACAGACCCTCAGAGGTCACGTCTAGCCCACCTCCCTACAAATGCAAGAAGTCACTTTGCAGGGTTTCTGGTACCCTGTCTCTGCTTGTTTGTTCATCTCCAACAATGGGAAGCTCCCTCCCTCTCAATGCAGTCATTATGGCCCTTAATGGGACATTTTCCACTTATTAGAAAGTTCTTTTGCATTGAATCAAATCTTGCCTCCCCATAACTGGCCCTACTCCTTCTATCCAAAGGCTACAGCAGGCAAGGTCCCTTTGTGGATTATCCGTTCCCCTGATTTCTTCTCACTTTTATCCTTCCTTGTTCACCTCCACCTTCTCTCCCTCAACGTAACCAGGACTCCAGAATCTCATCAGAATCTCAAGACCCTATACCTTTTACCATCACCTCTTCCCCACCTGTCAACCCTTGAGTTCCTCTTCTACAATACTGACCTTCCATTCCTATCCTTTCCCTTGCCTTCCCCTTCCCTTCCTTTCCTCTTCCCTTCCCTTACCCTTTCCTTACTTTTCCCTTCCCTTCCCTTTCTTTCCATTTTCCTTCCCTTCCCTTCCCCTTTCATTTCTTTCCTTCCTCTTCCCCTTCCTCTCCCTTTCCTTCCCTTCTCTTTCCTTCCCTTCCCTTCCCTTCCCTATTATTGCTCTTACCCTATTGTTCTCCTACCTCACGTTTGCTCTTTTGTACAAGATATTCCATTTTCTGACCATGCATTTTCTCAGGTTCTTCCTAATCCATAGAATACTCTGCCTCCTGGTTTCCTTTAAGGAAACAGATCCTAATTCCTTTACAATCCTTCCATTGCTAGTAATTTCCCTCTGACATTACCTTCCCCATTTATATTGTACATAACTTGTTAGTTCCTTCTCTGAAAGAATTCACAGTCTAATAGAAGAGACCGCAATCCACTCCAGTTAAATAACTATCCCTGAAGCATGTATGCATGTTATTTTTCCATTAGAATTTAAGCTCCTGGGGCAGCTAGGTGGCTCAGTGGATAGAGCACCAGCCCTGGAGTCAGGAGGATCTGAGTTCAAATCTGACCTCAGACACTTAACACTTCCTAGCTGTGGGACCCTGGGCAAGTCACTTCAGCAAGAAAGAAAAAGAATTTAAGCTCCTTGAGGGCAGAGACCGTATCTCTGTTTTTGTCTTAGTCCAGTGCCGGGCTATGGCAAGTTCTTAAGAAATGCTTATGTACTGAAAGTCTCTGACGTGAGTTCTCAAATGCTCAGCGCGAGGGTCACTTTCTGAGCTCCTTCTCTCTCTGGGAAGAAAGAGAATTCCAGCCACTGGGGAAAGTTTTGGAAGCTACAGGTCACAGGTGGGGGAGGTATAAAGGGGCCAGGGTGACATCATAACCTGTAGGTTGACTCTATATAATAGGAGGCTTGCCCAGTAAAAGCTGGGATTCATAGCATCTCCCATGTTATGTAAGCCGGGCTTGTCTGGGAATGTCCAGCCCTCCTGACAGGGAGGCACCCGGGGGGCCGCTGGAGCACGTCCAGATTGCCTAACCCGGAGGCCGCTGTGTCCTCCGCCACGTGGGTGGATGTAGCTTCCTTTGATTAGCTGCCAGCATCTTTAAAAAGGTCAGAACTGAGAGGGACCCTCTCTCTCTCTTGCTTTGTCCAGAGAGTGAAGATGCTGTTTGCCCACAGCGCGTGACCATGGGGATGGGGAGAGGGCCACAGTGCTCTGAGATGTATATGGGGGATTGTCAGACCCAAGCCCAGGAAGCCGGCTGGCTGTACCCTCCTCTGGGCCTACGGACAGACCCTCCCGAATACACGGCAGGGACTCGGTGGTCATTAAGTTGGGATACAGTGTATGACATAAAATAGGGGCTTACTAATGCACGTTAACGGCGGTTGTGCCCTCATTCCCATGGGACATCCTCCGGGGGTGGGGACTCAGTGAGAGACTGGAATGAAATCACACATCACTTAATTATTAATTAAGACTCATTATTTAAAAGCCATCTCAAGTAAGCTTGGCTGCCGAAGAGACATGAACTCAGCTGCTCTGACTCTTAACCCTGGTCCTCGTGCCCCCAGGAGGGTACCATCCTGCTTCCCAAGGCTGACTCCGTCGCCTGCTAGCTGTGTGCCCCGCGGCAAAGCACTGCTTCTTCATCCATAAAGGGGAATATGCTACTCGCCTCCCACTTTGTTGGAATAAATAACAACAAAATAAAAATAAGGCAAAAATAATAAAATTGGAGCAGCTAGGTGGTGCAGTGGGTGGCGTTCCATACTTGGAGTCAGGAAGCCTTGAATTAAAATCCAGCCTCAGACTCTGATCTTGGGCAAGTCACTTAGTCCTGTTTGCCCCAGTATCCTCATCTATAAAATGAGCTAGAGAAGGAAATGGCAAACCATTCCTGTATTTTTGCCCAGAAAACTCCAAATGGGGTCATCATGAAGAGTTAGGCCCCACTGAAAAAAATGACTGAACAACCAAAAAACGAGTATAATAACCTCGAGGATTGTTGTGAACAAATGGGATAGTAATTGCAACACAGCGTCTGGTACATAGTAAGTGCCACATAAATATCAGCTATTTATAATAATGATAAAAGTATTTAAAATGCTAGAGAAATGTTTGGACTTTGGAGGGTTTTTTGGCTGTTTTTGTATTTCCAGAGTTTGCTGCAGTGTCTATAATATATGTAATATTAATTTAGTCTTTTAATATATGTTTGTGACCTAGACTTGAAATAAAAGAGCTGTATTATTCCTTGAATTGTTTAAGAGATTTCAGAGTAAAGTTTCTGGTTCTCAACATTATCTGTTCAATAAAGATTCTCCTGAAGGCAAAAACAGGGGCTAGACTGACCCTTCTGCATCCTCAAATACCCTTAGCAATCTTTGCCTCCCAGAACTCTCTGCTCTGGTCCAAACCCACTTTGATCAGGAAAGAAGAACAGGGAACACAGGGGATGAGAACCCACTAAATGAACAGAAGGTGATGCTGATGATACAGTGTTCTGACTGGGAGAGGTGGGTCTAGGAGTGAACATACTCTATGGACGCAGGCCTTCTGATTAGGGAACCACTCTAGGCTGGGCCCATCGGTGAGGTCACCTGCCTACATACCAATATGTGTACCTTAAACTCCCCTACTGTCCTGCCTCTTGGCCTCCAAACTCTACCTTCTTTATATTCCGATTTCCTTCCAGTGCTCTCCAAAGAACTTTGCACAGAGCAGGCTTGATAAATGCTCACTGCATTTGTTTAAATAGAAAATAGAACTTAGATTTAGGAATTGAATTTGAATCCAATCCAGACCTTTATAAGCTGTGTGAACCTTAATCTGCCTCAATTTCCTAATGTTTAAAAGGTAAGGGAAAAAATACCTGTTCAAATGAGAAAATACTTGTTAAGTACTTTGAAAATTTTAAAGCATTATATTAATGCTTCCTATTATTATTATTTTGCTGTTAGGGATGTGGGGGACACTAAGAAATTTGGCTTGGACTTTCCCTTAGGAGAGTCAATTCAACATATATTTATTAAGAAACTTTTGTGTGGCATTTGGTGGACTAGAGGCAAGCCAGCTGAACTTTTTCAATATTTCCCTCCAAACAACTATAAAATAACACTTCAAATCAATTTTTTGGAATTGCGGAGCCAACAAAAGTCCAAGGTGGGACATTTTTCTGGCCTAAGAAACTTAGGAGGCTGGCAGGAGAAGTTTGTGATACTGAGGTGGGACCTGTCGGGAGCTCATGTGATAGCAGCAGGTATCTGGATCTCTCCGCTCAGAGACAGTAAGGTGATGTGCTAGACAACTGGTCAGAAAGAGATTACAGAGGACCCTTTGCTGGCACCTGGTACAACTGGCATTGATTGGCCACTCTATTACCTGTATTCACTTCTGAGTTACAATTAAAGGGCAGAGAGGGGCACTTCTCATTGATCACACAGGAGCAGAGGTTCTGGTCACAATTCTAGGCCCCAAGAGGTGCATGGTTGTGGGGGCCTTTCCTGGGAAAAGACCTGAGCGCAGACCAGGAGAGCAGAGACCATACCTCTCCCAGGATCACTCCATCTTGGAAGCACCAAAAACTTGCAAATCTCCAGAACTGCTTCTGAAAACAGCGGTGTGAAAAAGCCTGAATTTTGAGTCTATGCCTCTCTAGCCCCAGGTGACCAGAGTCCAACTTAAACATAAAGTTCAAAGTCAAGGAATAAACTAAAAAAATGAGCCCCCCCAACAAATTTGCCCATAAAAACCCACTATGGTGATGTAAACTTCAAAAAAGGACAACAATGTGACACTACAAACAAAACCTCAAAGAAAAATGCTAGTTGGCTTCAAGCCCAACAAGAATTTCTGAAAGAATTAAAGAGGTAAGGATGATAGAGGGAAAATTGAGAAAAGAAATTAGTGAAGTAAGACAATTATGAAGAGATTTGACAGCTTAGTAAAAGATACACACACACACACACACACACACACACACACACACACACAGTACTGAAGAAAATAATACTGTAAAAACAAAATTGACCAAATAGGGGGGAAAAAAAGGTACAAAAAAAAGGTACAAGAAAACTTCTTAAAAATTATAATTAGCTAAGTTGAAGCTAAGATTAAAACCAAGAATCACCTACCCAGCAAAACAGTATAATTCTTCAGGGGGAAAATGAATATTTAATGAAATAGAGAACTTCTAAACATTTCTGACAAAGAGTACAAAGCTGAATAGAAAATTTGATATTCAAACACAAGACTAAACAGAGAAGTATACAAAGATAGACGTGAAAGAGTGATCATGTAGGTCTCAGTAAAGTTAAATGCTTTATATTCCTATATGGGAAGATAATACATTTAACTCCTAAAAACTTAATTATTATTAGGAAGTTAAAAAAGTTTACATATACAAAGAACATGCATATTAGTTGATTATGTTGTCATGATCTCAAAAAAAAAAAGAAGGGATGAGAAAGAGGGATGCACTGAAAGAAGGAGGAAGGAAGATTTTCTTATATCAAAGATTTGTATAAGGAAAAGCTTTTAAAATGGAGGAGAGAATGGGTGGTTGGAAGACAATATTTAAAACTCACATCAGAATTGGTTTAAAAAGGAAGAATTTGTTTACAATTTGTATACAAGAATTCGTATACAAGATGTATATGTTTACATATATAGATATACTAAATATAAACTCAAATACACATATATCTATATACACATATACATGCACATACACATATACATCCAAACACATCCACATACATTTATACATTGTCCAATCAATGTGTGTACATTATTTATATATGTGTACATTTAATTGTATATAGAAATGTAACTTAATAGAGAAATAGGAAGTAAGGGAGATAAGAAAAAGAAGAACATGATAAAAGGGAGGGTGAAAATGGAAGAAAATGGAATAGAAGAAAATATATAATTAATAGTCATAACTATGAATGTAAATGGGATAAGCTCATCCATAAAACAGAAGCAGATAGCAGAATGGATTGGAAAGAAAAATACAAAAATATGCTGTTTATAAGAGACACATTTGATATAGAAAGACACACAGAGTTAAAACAAAGGGCTAGGGCAGAATCAAATATGTTTCACTTGAACTAAAAAGTAAAAATTTAAAAAAGAAATAGAGATTATGATCTTAAACAAAGCAAAAACAAAAATAGACATAATTAAAAGGGATTTTCAGGGAAAATTCATTTTGCTAAAAGGTACCATAGTCAATAAAACAATATCAAAACAATTTTACAGAAAATTTCTCTCATATTCCCCAATTATAAATAGTCAAAGGATATGAACAGGCAGTTTTCGGAAGAAGAACTCAAAGTTATGTCATAGTCACATGAAAAAATGTTCTAAATCACTATTGATTAGAGATAGGCAAATTTAAACAACTCTGATGTACCATCTTGCACTTATCAGAAATGACTAATGCTGAAGGAGTGAGGGAAAAATAGGTACACTAATGAATTATTGGTGGAATATTGAACTGGTCCAAACCATTCTGAAGGGCATTTTGGAATTAGGCCCAAAGGGCTATAAAACTATGCATACAACAATACCACTACTAAATCTATATCTCAAAGAGATCAACAAAAGGAAAATACTTGTAGGAAAATATTTATAGCAGTTCTTTTTATTATGACAAAGAATTGGAAATTGTGGTAATGCTTATAAATTGGTGAATGGCTGAATATGGAATACTATTGTGTTTTGGAAAATGACAAGGGGGTAGCTTCAGGAAAAAAAAAATAACTTGGGAAGACCTATATGAACTGATGCAAAATGAAGTGAGAACTGTGAGAGTATCATAGTAACAGAGATTTGGCACCATGATTTAAGAATTCTAAAGGATTCATGATGAAAAAAAAATGCTATCCACCTCCCGAAAGAGAATTAATGAACTCTGAGTGCAAATTGAAGTATAGTTTTCTCTTTTTCTTTTTTTTTTAAGTGTGGCTAATGTAGAAATATGTTTTGCATGATTTCATCTGTATAATTGATATCATATTGTTTGTCTTCTCAGGAAGTGGGTAGGGGACGGTGTGGGAGGGAGAGAATTTAGAATTCAAAATTTAAAAGGAAAAGAATGTTAAAATAAATAAGCAGTAAAAATTTTTTTTAAAGAATCTATTACATTTCAAGCAGATGGGGGAAAGATATGAGGTGTAGATGAGACGTAGTCCTTGCTCTAAAGGTGCTTATAGCATACAAAGGCCTAGTAAATCTATAGGTCCATAGATTTGATCTGGGAGGGACCTTTGCGAGTGAGGTCATTCTCATTGTACAAATGTGGAGACTGAGTACAGTGATTTTGTGACTGATCGAGTGATTGAAACCTGTAATCTCTGTGTAATCTTGTGTACTTCCTCCATGAAATGAAAACCATCCCATCAGCCTGATCTGTCTCAAAATGCCCTTTGAAGAAGTGTTGTGTGGTGGAAAGAATGCTGAACTTGGGAGTAGAAGACCTCATTTTGAACTTTGTCATTTTCTTTCCTCTTAGTCCTAATTTCTGTGAAATGAAAAAAAAAAAAAACAGACCTCTTAAAATCTTTTCTAGCTTTAAAGCCTGTGTAATTAAAATAAATGAAATCCCATTTCTTGATAAGTACCTATAGCTGAAACACCTTGGTGATTATAACAATGAAACACCTTGGTGATTATAACATCTATTCTCTAGTTAGGATGAATAAAGAAACTTTTCTAGGTCCATCATGAACACACTTCCCCTTGAGCTCAAAAAAGCGTTAGAAGCCTTTTAGGGACTGTCAAATTATATCTTAGAACACACAGGCACCTCCCCTTTCTTCCCTTCCAATTCTATCTCCCTCCCTTACCCTGCTCCCTCTCTCCCCCTACTCTTCAATTTCCCCTCACCCTCAGGCTTAGTGGCTGCAGGCTGTATTGGCCAACAAGATTGACCTAACTGATACCAAGACCAAGGTGGCTTCTCCACCCTGAGACAGACAGACAAGAGCACCAGAAGGTGGACCAGTCCACGATGGCAATGAATTACTCCTGGGCTCAAAGGGCAAGCTGATTTATTTCTTGGACAGACACATTTTCAGGGGCCCCAGACTTTCCTCCTGCCTCACCTTCAGCACAGAGAGCAAGGGCAAGTGTACCTGTGGGGATGAGGAAGCTGGCAATTCCCACTGAAGGCTGAGTGTATCAACTTGTGGCACAATGATAACCCTTTTCTCCCCACTTCTTGCTTTCCTTGTGTCCTTTTACATCCACTGGCCATTTTATTTCCCAATAGGTTAGTGAGTCAGACTGGGTAGGAATCAGAGAAACTGAAGGCTAGTAAGCTAGTCTAGATCAGATAGTGATTGATAGGGGAATCTCCTCTACAGGACTGGAGCTATGGGCTTGGAATCAATAGAAAGGCAATTCTCCCGGCCCTCTTCCCTTTCTGAGGACAATTCCAATGATGATGATAATATTAACAAGAACAGCGCCACAACATTATAAAAACTCTTACGTGACTTTTGAGGTTTTGTAAACATTCTGTGAGGAATGAAATGCAAGAATCTTTGTGCCTTTTCCAAGATGAGTTTCAAGATTTGGAGAAGGGAGAGGAAAGGAACTGGGGTGGTAACTTTTTTTAGGAGTTTGGGTGAAAAAAACAAAAAAGGAGAAAAGAAAAGTATTTTGATAACTAGAGGTAATGATAGGACCAAGTGGAAGTTTTTAAGGATAAGGGAAATGGGCATACTTGGTAGCAGTTAAAAAATTGAATAGAAGGTCCTCAAACTAATTCTATGAGGTAGATAGGGAAGGTATCCCCTTCATTTGATGGGCTCAGAGAATGTAAGTGACTTTCTCATAATACAGCTAGTGAATGTCTGAGGTGGAATCTGAGCTAAGCTATGTGATTCCACATCCTTTGCTTTTTCTTTTATATCACAAGGGTTTCATATGATAATAACTAACATTTATATAATGCTTAGAATGTGTCAGGCACTAAACTAAATGCTTTACAATTATCATCTCATTTGATCTTTACAACAACCCTAGAAGGGAAGTGCCATTAATATTCCCAATTTTACAGATGAGCAAACCGAGGCACACAGAAGTTAAATGATGCTAGAGTCACATAGCTAAGTAAATGTCTGAGGTTAAAATGGCTTTAACCATTGTGCAACCTCGCTGCACAAATGATGGTCCTGAGGGCCAAGAAAAGGGTAAGTTTGGTCATCTCTTTTAAAGCAGGCTATGTGAATACATTTTATTAATATCTTTTATTTTTCCATTGCCTAAAATCCTTCCTGTATCCTTCTCCCTTTCTCAGAGTAATCTTGTATAACTAAGAATTTATTTTAAAAAAAGAAAAGAAAAAAATCAGCAAAACAAAACAAGACATTAAAAAAACTTGATGACATAGGTCATTTTCCACATCTATGGACCTTCACCTTTGCAAAGGAGGAGGAGGGAGATGTCTTCTCATTTTTCTTCCTTAGAAACCATGCTTGTTCTTTGTAATTTTGTGACATTCATTGTCCATTGTTGTGTATGTTTTTTTAAATCTCCATATCAAATGGTTAAAATTTGTTTAAAAAGAAAATAAAGAGGCAAACTTTGGTTTTCTGGGAATTTGTCCATTTGGAAATGCCTTGGGCTCTGGCACTGACAGATCAAGACTGCTTTCATTCCTGGATTTAGTAATTTTTTCCCAATCTCAGAGTTAATAAGGGGCTTTCAGACCCAACCTGTCCTTGAACATCAATCCACTCTACAATTTCCCAAAATTGCCACCAGCCTTTGCTGGAAGATCTCCAACAAGGGAAAGCCCACCATCTTCCTAGGCAGACTGCTCCCCTTGGGACAGCTCCAATTATTAGGAAGTTTTTCCTGACCTCAAACTTAAATTTTCTTTTCTTCAGTTTCCACTCTTTGCTCTTGCTTCTGCCCTGTGGGGCAAGCAAAACAAGTCTAATCCTCCTTCAAAGCATTTCCATTGAAATTATCTCTATTGCTCCTCCTAATAGAGCAAGGATCCTAGATTTTATTGGTCCCATTATACAGATGGAAACTTCCACTGACTCCTTCAATGTCTCATCATGGGATGAAAACAAACCTGGATTCTGGAAAGTGCTGCCAACAGGGTACAAGTTCTAGCAGATCCTACTAAACTGGAAAGTCTTTAAGCAAAGACCACAGTCTATCATCCCAGAGCTAGCTTCTGGAAATTTCAAAGGTTCTCATCATTAAAGCGCAAGTGACCAGAGGATGAAATTTTGTTGTTTTTTTTTTTTTTTCAGCCAGAGAAACTTGTGAAACCAAGATGCATTTAAGCCATCATCTGCTTTGGAGCTGGGAGGGACCACACTGATGAAAAGATGGATCTTTTTGGATTTTCTAAGGGCACGTGGGAGCAAATAAGGATATAAACTCCTTGAGGAGAGAGGCTATAGCTTGTGAACCTCTTTGTTCCCTGATGCTTATCAAGGGCCTTGTGAATAGTAGGCACTCACATCTTCACAGGGATAGAAGGCCAAAGTAATTCAATTCAACAAAAATTCATCAAGCTCTTACTATATGCAAAGCACTGCACTAGATACAAGAAAAACAAAATAATCTCTGTCTCCAAGGAGTTTATAGTCTATTGGTGGTAAAATATAATCACAGATCAGTAAAGACAAAGTATATAACACTAATGCAAAATAATTTCTTTTTTTCTTTTTTAAATAATAGTTTTTTATTTCCAAAATAAATGCAAAGATGGTTTTCAGCATTCATCTTTGCAAAACCTTGTGTTTCCAGCTTTTCCCCTCGCTTTTCCTACTTTCTCTCCTAGACAGCAAGCAATCCAATATATGTTAAACATGTGCAATTCTTCTATACATATTTCCACAATTATCATGTTGCACAAGAAAAATCAGATCAAAAAGGGGGAAAATGAGAAAGAAAACAAAATGCAAGCAAACAACAAAAAGAGTGAAAATGCTATGCTGTGGTCTACACTCAGTTCCCATAGCACCCTCTGGGTGCAGATGGCTCTCTTCATCACAAGTCCATTGGAACTGGCCTGAATCATCTCATTGTTGAAGAGAGCCACATCTGTAGAATTGTTAGGAGATGAAGATAAGAAACATGGCTACATGGTTTTGAATTTCAGAGGTCAGGAACAGTGCCAGGAGAAGAATGGAGACTGATTTGAGTCTTTCCACAAAATGGAGGCCCAGGAAGAATTCATCTGTGGGAAGATAAGCAGGGATGGATATTCCAAATTAATAAGGTCCCAGAGAAAATCAAATATTCCAGGGCAAGGAGATCCTAGATACTGAGGAAAATTTCAAGTGGGGCAATAGCAAAGGCATAGAGGACAAGGAGGAGTGAAAGTTGGCTTGGGCTTCTTCACAAAATGGAGGCCCAGGAAGAATTCATCTGTGGGAGGATAAGCAGGGATGGATATTCCAAATTAAGAAGGTCCCAGAGAAAATCAAATATTCCAGGGCAAGGAGATCCTAGATACTGAGGAAAATTTCAAGTGGGGCAATAGCAAAGGCATAGAGGACAAGGAGGAGTGAAAGTTGGCTTGGGCTTCTTCACAAAATGGAGGCATCAGGAAGAATTCATCAATAAAGGAAAATGGAAAGTAACATGAAATAAAGTTGTAAAGGTGAATAAGAACCAGGCAATGCAGGATTTAACTTAACCTGTTGAGAATTTTTATGTTATGTGAAAAGCCATAAGGAATAACCTGTTAATCAGACCTACCTAGTAGGATGACTATATTGACAGATTATGAAAGATGGATTGAATAGAGGAAATGCTGGAAGCTACAAGATTAATTAAAGGCTCTTATAGTAATCTAGGCTAGAAATAATGAGGACCTGAGCTAAACTACAGACTCTGTAACTAGAAAAAAAAGAGGGGAGAATACAAGAGACATTTTAAAGGTATATTAATGAAGAAGGATGGATTTTGAGGAAGATATTAACTTGGGTCTTGGACATGTTGAATTTGAGATGTCTGTGGGACAGCTAGGCAAAAAGAGATATTCAGTAGACAAGTGGACTTAAGTAATTATAATAAGAGAGAAATTAGAGTTGGATATATAGATTTGGGAATATCTGCAGATAGATAGATGATGTTTTGAGGCCATGAGAGATGATATGATCATCAAAAGATGGTATTGACTAAGAATTGTACCGAGGAAAGATCATTGTGAATGACCTAGTAGATGGGAAGAAGGATAATGAACAAGTTAAAAAGACTGAGAAAATTTTTGGACAGGCAAAAAGAGAATCAACTTAAAAAGTCAAGTCAACAAGCATCTAATTAAGCATTTCCTGTATAGCAGATGTACTAAGTGCTAAGGATACAAATACAAGTGAGGCAGAAATGTAGTGCCTGCCAGTCAAGGAGCTTACATTCTAATGAGAGAAGACAATACACAAAAGAAAACTGAAAAGGGGGAAGAGGGGAGATGAAGGTACCTGAAAGACATTAGTTTAAGACCTATCCAAGTGGGAATAGTGCCCTCTATTCCATTTAAAAGAAGTGCCTTCTTCTATGATTCAGAAGAGATTCTGGATATTGAACTCTTGGAATAGTCTCATTGATTCTTTGGGAGGCATGGTCCACGAAAGAATAGGATTAATAATTGTTGTTCAGTTCTTCTGGAACATTAATCCCAAACTGTATTTTTACATATATTTTCTTCTTCAAGATTCCTATACATGTTCCCTAAATTTTTTTTCACATAAGAAATGTCAGAGGACCTAAAACAACTATGTTATTTGGACATCTTCTCTTTCTATCTCTTTCCATCCCTTCCTCCTTTCCTTCCTCTTTGCATCTCTTCCTCCTTCTTCCCTTCCCTCCCTCTTTTTTTCCCTCCGTCCCTCCTTCTCTCTCTCCCTCCCTCCTTTCTTTTTTCTCTCTCTGTCTCCTTCTGTGTCTCTGTCTGTCTGTCTCTCTCTCTCTCAGAGGCTTAAATGAGAGAGCATTTATAAAGCACTTAACACAATGCCTGGTACATATAAAGCACTACAGAAATGCCAGAAATGTCTTAGATATCAGATTAATGTTAAATTAAATGAAATGGCTTCAGGCAGACTTACACCTGAAACACAGAGTATAGTATTAATATTTCTGCCTCTGTAGTTAAATGGTGCTGTGATTCATAAGTCTATATCTAATAAAAACCATCATTGGCTCAGTCTTCAAAAGGCTACCATGGCAACTAAACAGAGGTGAGGAACCTCTTAAATACTTACAGGGAGTTTTTTCAGAGCAGAGCTGAATGATCTAGTCTTACTCATGAATAGGTTCATGGAATCGGAGCATGAAAGATTGACCAAGTCTTTCAGTCACACAATTTGAGGAATTTATGCATGTTTCTTCCTTTATGTGATATAGCCACATTATATACTGTGCTTTATAGGCTTTCCTTATCCTTCCCCTGCATTGGACAGCAGATCTGGACAACAGGTGCATGGAAATAGTGACATGGTTCATAAGTAGGAACTGTTCAGTCCTGTGACTGTCCATCCAAAGACTCCCAACTGGCAAAACATGATCATTTCTATTATTGTTTGTTGATGACTCGTTTGGGTATCTGTCAACTGTTTTGTATTTAGGGATGTAAAGTCTTGAAAAGTGACTACTCTTAAAATTGGTACATCCTCCATAGGAATGAGGTATGTTAGTACAAGCTCACAAGAGCTTTCAAAAAATGCTTGACCTCTTGCTTAAGAAATCCTTCTGATCATTTTGGAGTGCTTGACCAAAATGGGTCAATGGGACCTCTGTCTGAGTTACTGATATCAAGATAGGTGAATCTCCAGGATGCTTCTGAGCCCAGAAAAAAAATAACCAAAAACTGCATTCCTTGTTATGGGGATGTAGCTAGAATTGGGTTCTTGTGAGCTAGTGTGTTTTTAGGATAAATCCTCCCCTATTTAGATGAGATCAATATTGAGTGTCTAACTTGGGAAAAGTTGGGGGAACCACAGAATGGGGAACCTAGTACATAAAATATTTCTGTCCCTGGGAAAAAAAAAAACGGGCATTGCAAATGTATGAATTCTTGCACAAAATGATTTGGTAAAGCTTTTCAAAAGGATCCATTAATCTTTAAAGTAAGAATGCAGGCAATAAGTGTCTAAGTATGTGAATGAAAATAGCAATGTAAATGCTTGTTTCCTGTTATATTATTACTTGTTCAGAAAAAGAATAAGAGCTAAAGGTTGTTTCAAACTTTCTTGACAATTACTCTAAAAGTGGAGGGGAGAAAAATGTGGTTTTGTACTTTGAAGTTTGGAAACTGTTCTCTAAATTTTCTTCTTGAGTTTGGAAAGGAAACTTTTTAAAAGTCTTCAGAAAAGGAGTTTTGTTTGAAAAAGGCAAGTTTTTTTTTTAAAGCAAATAATTTGGGCAAAAAGACAAAATTTGATTTTAAGAGTGGTTTACTTGAACACTAAGCTTTTCAGTGATTTGACAGAATTTAATTGTCTAGTAAATTAGAAGCAAGCCCATCTAAAATGAATTAGAATAGATAATGCATTTACTAGTTCTTAAGGGAGAAACCAAATTGAAATATTTTATATGAAAAAATGAGAAATTATCAGTAAATCTGGAAGCTTCAGTTCTGATAATCTAAAAGGAAAAATTTACAATGTTAGAGATATATAAGAAAATTGTACTAATTTGCAAAAGAGATTCCGTGGAGATAAGGAAAATAAATATGAAAACAATTTGAAACATGATTTGAAAGTCTTGAAAGAAAGTGAAGTTAATTTTGAGATTTCTAATGATTTCTCAGCTTAATTTCACAGATTCTGATATTTTTAAAGATGTGGAAAAGTACTTGTAAAATGTAACAAGCTTTAAAATTTTCAGCAACGCAATGATCCACAAATACTCTGAAAGACTTCTGATGAAAAGTTCAGAGAAAGAACTAATGGTGTCTGAATACAGACTGAAGCATACTTCAATTAAAATTTTTGATTTATATTGGATGTGATAAATTAATTGAAGTCGATTATTATTCACAGTATGGTTGATCTGGGCTCTGAAAGGGAACAGATGGTGTTATACCTTTGTAGCTTTGAGAACAAAAATGATAATTACTCTATGCTGATTTCTCCATGATAAAATGGAAAAATTGGCAGATGAATGGGATGAATTTTTCCTGTAGCCAATTTGTAGATGCATTCAATTAGATTAGTGTCATGTTTTAAGTTCATGAGATTATTTTATCTTTGTGGTGTTTATAGTTTTGGGGATTTTTGCATTGTAGTTTTGGAAATCATATAAAAGGACTCTTGGTTTTGGGAGTAATACCTATAGGGTGAAGCATTTGTATCACAAGAATATATGCTTTAATTTGATCTTAATTATTTAATACAGACTTATCTGGAAGATAGAGTCTTCTTCTGGTTAAGGACTATCTTAAGAGTTCAGGTGTGTATCCTCTGGCTTTTAGTGAGTTAATTTGCTTTTAGTCAATAGTACATTAGACACTGAAACTTGGAAAGTTATAAAGTACATTTCAAAAAGAAGTTAAATTCTGCAAAGATTAGGAAAATTTGGAAGTAATCAATATGTGAAATAGACATATTTATGTCATATTAAAATATATAATATTTTTATTTCCCCCAGGAAAATAAATTTTACAGTTGTTTTTAAAACTTTGAGCTCCAAATTCTTTTGCTTCCTCCTTATCTCCACCCCACTATAAGAAGACACATGTGAAACATTTCCATAAAAGTCACGTTGGCAAAGAAAATAAATATCTCCCCCACAAAAACAAAACAAAACAAAACAAAACAAAAAAAAAAACCCTCAAGGAAAATAAAGTTATAAAAAGAGTATGCTTCAATCTGTATTCAGACACCATTAGTTCTTTCCCTGGACATTTCTTTCAGAGTCATTGTGTTGCTGAAAATAACAGTCATTCACAGCTGATCATTCTATAACATTGCTATTACTTTGTATATAGTACATTTCACTTTGCTTAAGTTCGTGAAGGACTTTCCAGGATTTTCTGAGAGCATCCTTATCATCATTTCCTACAGAACACTAATATCCCATCAAAATCACATACCACAGTTTATTCAGTTATTTCCCAATTGATAAGCATTCCCGCAATTTACAATTCTTTACCCTGAGAAGAGAGCTGCTACAAATATTTTTGTATATTTAGATCCTTTTCCTTTTTTTTTCTTTTTTGCAATTCATGCTTAGTAGTGGTACTGTTATTAAGTCTAAGTCAAATGCATGATTTTATTACCTTTTGGGCATAGTTCATATCTTTTGATCATTTATCAACTGGAGAATGGTTTTTAAATAAATATGATTCAGTTCCCTATACATCTGAGAAGTGAGACCTTCATCAGAGAAACTTGCTTCAAAACTCTTTCCCAATTGCTATTGCTAATTACCCCCATTTATTCTATTCTCTCTCCTTTCACCCTGACTCTCTTCAAAAATGTTTTACTACTGGCTACCACCCTTCCCCAATATGCTCTCTCTTCTATCACCTTCCCCCATTCCCATATCCCCTTCACTTCCTACTTTCCTGAAGGATAAGATGGATTTCTATACCCATATTCCTCTTTGAGCCAATTCTGATGAGAGTGGGGTTCCCTTACTTCCCCCCTAGTCCTCTTACCCAAAGGTATCTTGCCTCTTTTATGGCAGATAATTTACAACATTCCACCTCTTCTTTTCCCATTCTCCCAGTACATCTCTCTCTCATCCCTTAATTTTATTTTTAAAGATATTATTTCTTCATATTCAATTCACACTTGTTTCCTCTATGTATACTCCTAACCACCATAATAATGAGAAAATTCTAATGAATTACAAGTATCACCCTTCCACGTAGAAAGGTTAACAGATAAGTCTTATATCTCTTTCTTAATTACTTCCTTATGCCTCTATGCTTCTGTATTTGCAAATCAGATTATCTAGTCAGTGTTGGTCTTTTCATCATGAATGCATCAAAATCTTCTATTTCACTGAAATGTCACCTTTTCCCCTAAAGAATTTTACTCAGTTTTGTTGGGTAGATGATTCTTGATTATAATTCTAGATCCATTATTCTCTAGAATATCACATTTCAAGTCCTTTGATCCTTTAATGTAGAAGCTGCCAAATCTTCTGTTATCCTGACTGTAGCTCCACTATAGTTGAATTGTTTCTGGATGCTTTGCAATATTTTCTCCTTGATCTGAAAGTTCTGGAATTTGGAGTTTTCATTTGGGGATCTCTTTCAGAAGGTGATCAGTGGATTCTTTCAATTTCTATTTTATCTTTTGGTTCTAGAATATCAGGACAGTTTTCATTAATAATTTCTTTAAGGATGCCCAAGTTCTCTCTCTCTCTCTCTCTCTCTCTCTCTCTCTCTCTCTCTCTCTCTCTCTCTCTCTCTCTCTTTGATCATGCTTTTCAGATAGACCAGTAATTTTTAAATTATTTCTCCTGGATCTATTTTTCAGATCAATTGTTTTTCAATAAAATATTTCCCATTATTTTCTATTTTTTCATTCTTTTGGTTTTGTTTCGGTTTTATTATTTCTTGATTTCTCATAAAGTTATTAGCTTCCATTTACTCAATTTTAATTTTCAAGGAATTATTTTCCACAGTGATCTTTTGTATCTTTTTTCCCATTTGGCCAATTTTGCTTTTAAGGTATTCTTCTCATTAGCTTTTTGTACTTCCTTTTGTACCACTCTCAATTCTCTTCCCAATTTTCCCTCTATCTCTCTTGATTTTCAGATCACTTTTGCACTCTTCCATAGCTTGACATCAATTCTTATTTTGAATTTCTTAGAGATTTTGAAGATAGGAGGAGAGGAAGAGGAAAAAGAAGAGAAGGAGGTAAGCATTTATTAAGCATTTATGTGCCAAGCACAATGTTAAATGCTGCGATTATAAAAATAAGAAAACAATATGATCTCCACCCTCAAAGAGCTGACATTCCAATTATTGTTGTTCAATTGTTTTCAGTGTGTCTTATTCGTCATTTTTTGTAGTATTTTTGGCAAAAAAAAAAAAATATATATATATATATATACATATGTATGTATATTATATATATACATTTGAGTAGTTTGTCATTTCTTACTCTAGTTTTTGTTTATAGATGAGCAAGCAAGGCAAACAGGGTTAAGTAGCTAATAAGTGTTTGAGGCCAAATTTGAACTCAAGAAGATGAGCTTCCCTGATTCCAGGACCAGCACTGTATCCACTGTGTCAGCTAGCCAATAAGGAAAGACAAAATATATAAAAGAGTTGGAATGAAGGAAGAGGGAGGAAGGACATCCAAGTAGAGTCCAGGCTACAGGGACAGAACAGATGGTGGTGGTGGTGGAAAAAGTCAGAGGAGAAAAATTGGCATAATTGGGCCTTCTCATGTCATGGTAGCTCCAGGACTCCACTCAGTCCTGAGAAGGCCTCCAAGGGGAGTTCTCTCAGGGGGCCAGCCGCTGAAGAAAGGGAACAAGCAGTTGTCGTAGTAGAACATGACGGAGGATGAAGCCAAAGTGGAAAGTGACCTTGGAGTTCACCTGATCCTACCCTCTCATTTTGCAGGTGAAATAACTGAGCTCAGACACATTAATTGATTTTTTTTCCCAGTCACACAGGTAACAAGTGACAAAGCTAGAAGACAAAAGCTCTAACTCCAGACCCAGCCTTCTTTATGGTACTGTGCTGCCTCTCACAATTGCCTTCTGGGAAGTCAGGAACTCCTCCCATTCTGTATTTGTCGCCTTCTTTTAACCATCAGTTCTCCTCTGTTAGCCCTATTGTATACCTGCCTTGGGCCAGGGAAGGGGAACGTTTTCTTTTCCATGAATTTTCTTTGGTATTTTCAGTCAATGCTTCCCTCCTACTCCACTTTCCCTGCCCACTAGTTCCTATATATTTATCATCTTATTTTGTATATTAAAGTGTAAAGTGTAAGTGCTACACCCCAGTAAACCATCTTGGCAGCCAGGATAACCCAGGTTGAGGTCTTAAACCCATCAATGAGCTAGGAGATGTCTGTCCGGAGCAGGTGAAGACTTTCCACGGTGTAAAGGGGGGATAAGAACAATTTGTTCCAGGGGCTATGAAGGAGGCCGGAGCAGGCTCTAGGAATCCTTAGAGCTTGGTCAGAGAGTGAAGAATCCAAGATCGTCCATTGTGATCTGGGCCATTGCCAGTCATCTTGACTTTCGTCCTGCCACTGGATTTCCATGGTTCTGGAAGAGAGGGAGGCTGATGACTTCATACAAATCTGCCTCATTTAGAAACAATTCATGCTCAAGTCACAGCATCACCCCGTGAGGCTGTCACTGGTCCTCTTTGAAAACAAAGAACAAACAACAGTATTGTGTATTAGAATTGACTGTACTGTCTTAATTCTTTACCAAACTGAGCTCAGCAGGAACATGCTGATTTAAACTTGGTATATCCTCTGGTCCAGTACCCTGGATATTATAGTCACTTTTAAAATGTTTGTTCAGTTAAGTTGAACTGGTACAAAATGAATTGAATTCCACAAGTTGCTAAGCGGAAATGATTCTTGCCTTTGAGGCAGTGTTGTGTTGATAAATCCTGCCCCCAAAATGTTCCTGGGATTCATTTTTGTTACCATTTTTTCTATCACTTTCGTGAATATAGATAAACAATAAATCAAGGTCCTATTTGTATCAATTATTAATATCCTAAATGTAAATGCTGACCTGAAAATTTCACAGAGCTGGCTCTCGCTCATCTCTGACTTAAGGGGTTTAGTCTTATTATTTAATCATATTTATCGTGATCCCTACTGCAATGCCCCTCCTAGTTATATCTGGATTCATTATGATCACTCTAGGACAATTGATGCCCAAGCCAAATCTAAAATATCATCCTATTGCTGGACAATAGAATTCAAAAAAGCAAAAAAAGTAATATTAATAAACTGAATTTAAAAATGAAATAAGCGAGTTTAACTTTCTATGAATTTATAAAGAGCTTCCATCTCCTCTAAACAGTAATACTACTCCCTCCCCCATTCATCCACCATATCCAATACATACCGGAACACATACACATCCATACATTGATTTGTATGAATTAGGGAAATTCTAAATGACAGTCTTTTAGACTAAAACAGCAGAAAGTGCTATACTTGATTTGAGAATATCTGACTTTGGATCTCAGCTGTCTCATTTACCCTTGTCACCTTAAGCAATCTATTTTCCCTCAATGGGTCTCAGTTTTCTCGTGTGTAAAATGAGGGAGTTTAACTAGATGACCCCTAAGAGTCCTTGAACTGACATGCTTTTTCCTTTTACTAGATTATGTTTCCTCACTTAGCCTAGGAAACTTTAAGCTAAGTTGACCTTTTAAGAATTCTGTCATTCAAACATAATCGGTCAAGCTAGGAGCAAAAGCGGAGTTTATCAAACCTCTAGAGAATTGCTTTCAATACTCTCTGGCTCAAATCCAGAACCACCCACTTGGAATCTCATGTTCTTAAACATGCATCTCAGCCCCCAAAGAAACTGGAGAATATAGCCCAGTTCTGTGCATCAGGGACCTTAGCAGTCCCCAAGAGCAGATGTAACCATGAGAACAAAAGCAAAGAAACCAGAAAATATTAGGCAAGACTGAAAAGACTCAGGTCATAAGCTACACTGGGGATTGAAAAAGTGGTTGGATGTGCTTCTTTTTATATAGTAGATGTTCCCCCTTCCCAGATGGTACATGAGAAAGGAAGCAAAGATGGCAGACTCAGAGTTAAAAGAGATTTTCTGCCTATTTAGGCAGCCAAGTTACTCAGTGGATAAAGGATTCAAGAAGTCCTAAATTCAAATTCAGCTTCAATCACTTATTAGCTATGCAATTCCGAAAGCAAATGAGATCATATTTGTAGAAAGGGCTGAATACAGTGCTTGGCACCTAGTAGGTGCTTTATAAATCCTTATTTTTACCCTCTCT
Organism: Antechinus flavipes; assembly: GCF_016432865.1. Lineage (NCBI taxonomy): Eukaryota > Metazoa > Chordata > Mammalia > Dasyuromorphia > Dasyuridae > Antechinus > Antechinus flavipes. Next base: position 518,587,531 of record NC_067400.1, read on the forward strand.
CCTAAATGAGACATGAGTTTATCTAGCCCAAGCTATTAACCTCAAATCTGTCAGACTTTCAGCCTTCAGTCTCTATTGTAGTGCCTCCCTATGCCAAAATTCAGCATGGCCATTTGGGGATGATATCTGCCCAAGCTAAGTGTCGCTGTATCGCTAGACATAATGGAAGCACAAAAATGCTATTTTAATAAGCATTAAGAGAAAATCTATTCACACATGTATACATATATACATATATATATACCTACCTATATGAAATTTTATTTTATACATAATTTTACATATATACATATTTTAACGTAATTGTTTTCTTTGTATTCCTGTGTATTTTAGTTTGTGCTTTTAAAAATCTGATTATCTGGGAAGTTTATAGAACTAAGTTCAGCTACAGTATTTGCTATTCTAGGAACTCTGAAACAAGAAGCCCCTTCCAGGATAAGCTTATGGTTTCTAAATTCACCATCATACTGATAACTCAAAACTTCAATGGATACACTCTGCCTCAGGCTCCTTTCTCCTCTGATAAGAAGCTGGAGGGCAGAGAACCAAACTCCTCCCAATGCCTTCCTTTATGGAGGATAGAAACTGGAATAATCTCCCTCCACTTTTTATCTGCTGCCCTACCTGGTTCCAAATCCACAAAACAAGTTATCCCCTTCTGGATACCTCTGGGGTTCCTCCTCGCCCTATTTTCTGTGTTGTCTCCCCTTTTAAATTGTAAGCTCCTTGAGGGCAGGTTTTGTGTTTCTTTTTATTAATTGTATCCCCTGAAACTCTGATGGACTGAAAGTGGGAAGGGAAATAAATAGTGTGAGGCCATGATGGAGAGATCCAAAGAAGTCCAAAAGCAGTGTAGTTGGTGGGGAATGGAGAGTTGACTATGGTGAGCTGCCCCTTTCTAGAGAACCTGAAGCTCGTGGTCTTCTAGTAAGAGGAATTATACAAATGATTTGCTTTTCTTTTTTTAAAAATGGGGTAGGGATAGGTAAAAGTGAGAGAAAATAAATGTTTATTAATTGAATTTTATTTTTGAAAAGAGGATACCATTAAACACATAAATGATCCCAAAGTTATCTTTCATTTTTGTCACATGACTAACCCATCTTCTTTTCTATTCATATTTCTTAGATAATATCCTAAAACATGAGCTGTTGTGTTAGTGAGAATTTTGAGATAATCAAAAGCAAAGTTGAATTTCCAATTTCAGCAACAAATTTGTTTTATTTTTGTGTAATACTAGCATGGTGTAATGTTTGTTGAATTTGACTGAATAGCCTTCAGGAACTCAAATAAATTAGTATTATTTTGAAGGGATTTTTAAGGGCAGAAGAAGCAATCAGGCATCTCTGTCCAACTTCCCTACTATTTAGCAGGGAATGTTCTCTAAATGAAAGATTTGGGCATAATCCAATGGCCACAATGAAGAGACAAACTTAAGTATCTTTAGAGGTTTTATTACAGCCAGTGAGGGCATCTGAGGGCTTAGCCTTGGGGTCTAGAAGCAAGGGATTTTTGTTATCTGAATCTTGATATGTGTCTCTACTAGCTATCTTGAAGAGCCACATGTGGGCTTAGATCAGTTCACAAGAATGTCAGGATCAAAGATACTTCTTCAGTTTTCCCTTTTTATCCATATTGGAATGCCAGACATGATTGAATAATAACTAAACAAGCAAAAATTAATGATAACAAAAAGATAAAGATCCATGTTATGTATATTCTGTTTTTTGTCTTAATAGTTACCACTTTTATATCACTTTAAGGTTTACAAAGCACTATTTCTATAAACATATATATTTCATCTAACTTGATTTTCATAATGATTTTGTAAAGTAGGTGTTATTCTTATCCAACATTACCCTCATGAGAAAACTGAAGTGAAGAAATTAAGTGATTTGTCTCAAATTATCCAAGTTCTTATAGCTGCATTTGAACTCAGGTCTTCCTGACTTCAAATCTAATGTTCTATTCACTGCACCATTTGGTTGCCTCTTTGTACTAATCTAATTTACCAATATTATGCATTTAGCAAATGAAGTCAATATTGTTGGTTCTTGAAAAAATTTCAGTCAAAATTTTCTTTTTTAATCAATTAATTAATAATAACAATTAGCACTCTTTGTTCATGTTATATGAAACTCTGGTACAAAATAAATATCGCTTTTAGTAACAAAAAAAAAGAAAAAGAAAAAGAAAGAAAGAAAAGAAAAAAGCCCCAACAAAAAACCCAAAACCTTATAGAAGAACAAGTGTTTTGAGACTGATTAATAAAGCTAAAGAAGAAATAAAATTAAATCATACTTACTCTGCCTGAGAGGGGAGGAAAAATCTATAGATTTTAGTTATGAAGCCTGCCAAGATTTCCTTTTTCTAAATGATCTAGTCATTCTTAGGATGGCCTTGGATTATACTTCTGAAAAATCCATCAGCATAGGTTTCATATAAATCTATAAAAGAAGCCCAGGTTTGTTTGTGGTCTGAGTTTTCATTTATTTTTTTTCCTCCTGAAACAGCATCTGTGTTTTTTTTCATTTACTCAGGAAAGGAATATATCATTTATACATATTGGATTTACCATATATTAGATTGCTTGCCATCTAGGAGAGGGGATGGGAGGAAGGAGGGGAAACTCCGAAACACAAGACTATGCAAGGGTCAATGTTGAAAAATTATCTGTGCATATGCTTTGAAAATTAAAAGCTTAAAAAAAAAAGAAAGAAAGAAGAGTTATATCAATATTTCCTCTATTGGAAAGTTTCATATCAATGAAAAGGGCTCTGCAGACAATTAATTGTCTAGGGCTATATTCTGCCAAATCACAAAAACTAGTTGATACAAGTTTAATAATTCCAAAGACAAGGTCATTTAAATAGGCTATAGCAGTAGGGTTTGGATTTCTACAGATCAATAACCAAATTCATTTTTAAATATGATATAGAGAGGTGGAACCAAAATGGCAGAATAAGGTCAAAAACTCATGAATTTCCCCCCAAACCACTTCAAATTCCTTTAAATAATGATTCTAAACAAATTTTAGAGCATCAGAACATATAAGAAGGTGGAGTGGAACATTTTCTAGCCAAAGACAACTTAGAAGGTTAGCAGGAAAAGTCTGTGCTCTCCCCACTTTTCTCCCTCCTCCTCTTTCTCTTCTCTCCTTTTTATCTATCTGTCTAGCTAGCTAACTAGCTAGCTAGCTATCTGTCTCTGTCTGTCTGTCTGTCTGTCTATTTCTAAGGCCCTAGGTCTTCCGACTTCAAGTTCAATACTCTTTCTGGCCTTGCTCTAATAGTGACTTGCTGGATGCCCTTGATTCTAAATCTTTAATCCCAGGACACTACTGATTCTTATAACCATTGGTGTTAGCATGAGGAATAGTACTCAGTCCCAGTTTTGCCATAAGATAAGAGCAAAAGGAGGTTCTTTTCCTCTGAATCAGTCCTGTTCGAGCATATCAGGTTGGGATTGACAGGCCCACAGCGATGATGAAAGCGCCAAACTTTGGCAAGGAAAATGGTCTTGGAGGAAGGTGTCTTGGACAAATCCTAATTTTCTCAAATCAGGGCTCCTCCTAGCATAGCCTTCTCAGGAGAAGCAGAATTCCAGGCTTGGTGCTTGTATATCCCACCTCCTCTGCTACTACCTGTCCCAGTCCACTAAACTTTAACGTCCCTGAGAAAGACTGGTTCTTGTTTGAGTGTGCCAGACTTGGAGTCAGATGATACTCATGTTCAAGTATTGCCTCTGACACTAGCTGGTGATAGTGGGAGAGAGATTTTTTCTTTAAAAAAAGGGAAAATGATAAAGATGCATGTACTGTGTCTCTCACTGATGGGAGGATCAAAAGAGTTAATGTATTTAAAGCACTTTACAATCTTTAAAATGCTACATAAATGTTAGTTGCTGCTGATATTAGCTTCTGCCTGCTACTATTACAACTACTATTAATACAACTACTCCTATGGCTATTACTTCTACTGTTACTACTACAACTAATATTGTTACTAATACTCCTATTACTACTACTACTGCTATAATTACTACTACTAAAACAACCACTACTGCTATTATTTCAACAACTACTGCTATTACTACTATGGCTACTACTATTACCACGACTACAACTAATACTGCCTCAACTGTTACTACTAAAACTAGTACTACTATTACTACTACAACTACTATTACTAAAAGTACTACTATTTCTACTATTACACAACTACTACTGTTACTACTACTACAACAACTACTACTACTACTGCTACTACTACACAATTACTACCGTTACTATTATTACTATTAAAACAACTACTACACAATTACTACTGTTACTACTACTACAACTATTACTACTATTGCTACTACTACTACTACTACAACTATTACTACTACTACTACTACTATAACTATCACTATTGTTACTACTACTACAACTACTACTGCTACTATTTCAACAACTACTGCTATTACTACTATGGCTACTACTACCACTACAACTACAACTATTACTGCTATAACTATTACTACTACAATTACTACTGCTACTACCACATAATTACTACTACTGTTACTGTTACCCAACTATTACTGTTATTACTATTACAACTACTACTATTAAAACTATTACTATTGCTACTACTATGCAACTGCTACTATTACTATCACTAAAACTACTACTGCTATAATAATGGCTACTAAAATAACTATTATTGCTGCTACTACAACAACTACTACTGTTACTACTATTATTACTACCACTACTAAACAAACTACTAAAACAATTATTACTACTACACTTAGTATTGCTTTGCTGTTGCTACTGCTACTATTACTACCACTACTACCATAACTGGAATCAAGAAGACCTGAGTGAGAATCCAGCTTCAGACATCTATTCAGACATCAGATATCTAGTAATAATGTGTGATCCTAAGCAAGACCCTTAATTTCTTCAGTTCTTCTTTTTCTACCACTTCAGTTTTCTCATCTATGATATAAGGATAATTATAGCACCTAACTCACAGGGTTGTTGTCAATAGAATTGACTTTTGTAAAGAACTAAGAACTCTAAGAAGATAGGGTGTAGAGTGAATATTGGGAGAAAAGTCTCCTCTTCATCACAGGTTAGATAAAAGGAGGAATAAGGAAAGAGAAGAGGGAGGGATTGACAGCAAGGGGCTAAGAAATGCAGAGGGAAAGCTGAAGGATCTCACCCTGATGGTCTTTAAAGTAGTGTGTACATGTCAGCTATTACAGAATGTTAGATCTAGAAGGGACCTTCCCAGAATAGAACTATATTAATATCAGCTTTTATTACTGTGCTTATCTTTTGAGGGTAAAACTTTAGTTGTATGAGACAAACATAAAAGAAGACCTAAAAACCAGATGGTAAATCAGATAAAATTGAAAATAAAAAAAGTAGAGAAATGACTCTCCAATTCCTTTGCAAAGGTGGGTAAGATGATTCAATCACTGTGAAACATTGCATATGTTACCAGATTTTTTTTTATAAAAAGGTATACATTAATTCTTCCATTTTTCTTTAAAAATATTTGTTATATGAGAAGACTTTGTGCAAGGAAGAGGGAATAATAAGGAAGGGAAGAATTTAGACAATGTGAAAGCAAAAATACAAATAAAAATTAATTTTAATAATTAAGAACTTTTTTACAAAGAAAAATAAATCATAAACTAATTTGGTAAACTCTATCTCTTCTAGAGTAGCAAAGCATGCTGTATTCAGCAGAGATTTAACTAACCATTTATGGAATTAAATTTTATTGATTGGAAGAGGACCCAGGCCGGTATTTGGTCCCTCAGCATCACTCATGATCTCCTGGAATTGATTCTCTGTCCCTCTATTTTAATTCTATTAGAGATACTGAGATAGGTGGGGGATGGATAGAGACAGAAAAAGAAGCCTGAATAAGCCAAGTCTGACTGCAATGGACAGCTAGATAGTGCAGAGCACTTGGCTTAAAATCAGGTCAAATCCATTTTCAGATACTTCCTAGTTGGAAGTGTCTATTATTAATTAATTATGATTGATTAATAGTAGTAATTCCTGGGCAAGTTACTTCACCTATTTAACTTAGTTTCCTCATCTGTAAAATAAGCAAGAAAATGGCAAACCATTCCAGTGTTTTTGCTAAGAAGATCCCCAAATGGGGTCATGAAGAATCAGACACGACCTTAAAATGACTAAACTGAAAGACTCAATAGAGGAAAATCCTCAGCTGTGACAAAGGTCCAGGAAGGTTAGGAGCATGACCAGATTAATGCACTGTCCTCCGCTGACCAGGAGCTGAACTCTGAAGATTTCACCTGTCTCTTGAGATGGGAGGAACTGAGGTTAAGGAATGAAGCCAATTGGCTCCAATGATTAAAGTGGCTGCTATTTTTGTTCCTGTCCCTCATCTCTTCGAGAGAACATAACATTGAGCAAAGAACAATTACTGTACTAAAAGTCAAAAGACTAAGGTTTCTGAGAATTGGAGCTGGAAGAGATCTCTAATGCAACAACTTATTTTACACTGGAGGAAATTAAGGCTCAAATAGGAAAAGGATTTACCCAGACTCACACAGCTCATTAGGAGAGCAGAAACTCAACACAGGTCTGAATTCTATTTCACTGCTTATTCTTGCCTTGCTTCTACCACTGACTTCCTTGGTGATCTAGGCAAGTCATGTCTTTTTTCTGGGTCTTAGTAAACAGACTTCATGTAATTTGAACCATGAGATCATAGATTTAGATCTGGAAGAGATTTAGAGGCTGCTTGTCCAAATTACAGATGATCCCGGGGAGGTAAGTAGGTTTCTCAAGGTCATACAGGCAGTAAGCATCAAATGTGGGATTTGAACTGAGTCATTTGCCACTAGTGCTGGTCTTTTTTCTAGTATATAGGGCAGCAAGGTGGTAAAGTGGACAGAATCCTGAGCATAGAGTCAGGAAGACTCGTCATCCTGAATTCAAATCTAGATTCAGACACTTACTGGCTGTGTAACCCTGGGCAAATCATTTAACCTTTTTTGCTTCAGTTTCCTTATCTGTAAAATGAGGTAGAGAGGAAATAGCAAACCACTTCAGAATCTTTGCCAAGAAAACACCCAAATGGGGTCACAAAGAGTCAGACACAACTGAAAAAATGACTGCACAGGTGTACATAGGAGGTTTCACTGGATTATTTCTTCTCATTTGAGGATAGAACCAGGGTGAAGGTTGGTAGCTGATTTTGCCTCAATATGAAGGAAACTTCTTGACCATTACCATTGTCCAAAGAGGAATAGGCTGCCTTGGGAGGTAATGAGAATTCTTTCTCTCAAAGTTCTGGGTAAATTTGGTTTTTAGCCTAAACCCATTTCTCTTTTTATAGCTCCTTTCCTTACAAATAGTACTCTTATGATTTGACCTGGCTTACCAGAGCCTCTGTATGGGTGAAAAGAATCCAGAAATAGGAACCAGAAGACCTGAATTTTAGTCTTAAGCCTGCTATTAACTTACTTGTGACCTTGTAAAGGCATTCTCTCTGATCCTCAGTCCTACATCTCTTACATGTAAAGTTTGGATTAGATCAGGAGTTCTTAACCTAGAATTCAAGAATACCCAAGGCAACCATGGATAGATTTCAGGATGCTTATGAACTTGGATGGGAGAAATTATCTTATATTTCAACGTAATTGGTTTTCTTTGTGATCTAGTTTGTTTCATTTTGTGTATTTAAAAATCCAATTCTTAGAAGGGACCCCTTGGCTTCAAGGTATGGCAGATACACAAATTCATAATCATGGATGATTCCATGATACACAAAAAGTATAGCTAATGATCTAATATCCTTTCCAGCCCTAATAATTCCTCTATAAGAGGAAGCTTGGTATTATGGAAAGAACATTGCATTTGGCATCATCAGAACTAAGCCTGAATCCCAGCTTTGCTGCTTACTAATTGTATTAAAAGCCAATTCTACTTTTGTAAACCTCATCTCTACACTGAAGATGCTGGATAAGACGATCACTGTTCATCTATTATACCACCTTCTTGCCCCCACCTTCTTTAGTTCTACTCTGGCTCTCACAGTTTCTACTCCTCCCTCAATTATTTAGTCCTGCCCTGATGTTCAATACACCCTATCCTAAAAGACATAGCTATTTCCAGTCTTGGGGGAGGTTCTATATAATGATAGTTTTACTCAACAAAAAAAGATTATCTTAATTGACCTATAATGGAACAGGATGAAGTAATGAGACTCCTATTCCTAAAAAGTATTCAAAAAGGTGCCGAGTATTAGTTTCCTATAGCGATGCATAGGTGGAGAGAATCTTTTCCAGGGAGAAAGGTATCAGAGATCCCTTCCAGCTGGGGATAGGAGGAGAAAGGGGGCACCTATGATTCCAGGAGTCTTCAGGAGAACCTCATTTTTTGAGAGGTATCACAAGCTTTAGAGCTAGAAGATACCATCAGGTTCTCCTGTTTTACAGATGAGAAAGCAGAAGTGATTTGTCTAAAATTAAGTTTTACACCCAGATTTTTTAACATCAAATCTAGCACTCTTTCCACTATATCCAAAGCCTCAACAAGGAATGGATACAGGATCTAAACTGGGTTAGAGAGAAATTCCAAGATGGCAAATCTTTGACAAACCATCAAGAGAAGTTCAGAACATTGGAGACCCACCATTTCCCTTAAAGATTGTCAGATTATTGAGGAAGTGGTTAGTAGCAGAGATGGGACCTTGGAAGGGATTTCTGCATTGAATGGGAGATTGGAGTAGTTATCTTCTGAGATCCTTTCCCATTCTGTGATCCTAATAATATTTTTTAAAGTTCATATTTCTATAGTGTTTTAAGATTTACAAAATGTTTTTAAAAGAGTAAACATTTCCTTAGTAGATACAGGCTTCCTTTTTTCTTAAAGGTATAGCTAGGGGCATGCTGGTAAATATTTAACAAGATGTTCTTCCCCTCTTCCCCAAAAAGGACACAAGACACATTTTAAAATTTAATCTCTATCATTAACATATTTTACATCACTTTCTAAAGAATAAGAAAAAACAAATCAAGACCTTATTTGTAGCACTTGCCTGTATCAGAGATAAAAATGCTCACACTGAACATTTAAATAGCAATTGACTCTAGAACCACCAGTTACAGTTCAAACCTGATACACAAAATATAAATTGGAAAGCCAATTATTCTGTCCTGCATTCTGATACTTATTCTACAGCTGAAGAAACTGAGTCCCAAAGAGGGAAGTAGTTTGCTTAAAATTAGTGGTTATTAAATATCTGAGAATATATCTGAGACATCTTTCTGAATTAAAATCCAGTTTCATATGCTTATTAGCTGTGCAACCCTGAGCAAATCACTTAACTCTATTTGCCTCAGTTTCTTCATCTGTAAAATGAGTTGGAGAAGGAAATGGCAAACCACCCAGTATCTTTGCCAAGAAAACTCTAAGTAGAATCCCAATGAATCATACATGACTTAAAAATGGCTGAACAACAATTCCTGACTGAGTCAGTTCCTTGTTTTTTCCTATTCTACCAAGTTGTCTCTAATATTTTATAATTCTTAGTGTCCTCATAGAAATGAAATCCATTCTTAAAGAGGGACTTGAGGATAGGAATAGGAAAAGCTTCAGAAAGATTCCTAAAGATTCTTGAGGGAAGTTCAGGGGGCCCCCTTATTTTGGGAGGATGGTCTAATGAATCCAGATCATCTATGACCCTGAGAGGATAGGATCATAGAATCTTTAGAGTGGGAAAGGAGACTTGGAAATCATCTTATTTGTTCTCTCATTTCATAGATGAAGAAACTGAGATCCATTAGTGATAGAACCAGAGTTCTGACTTCAGATCCAATGCTTTTTCCATTACACAAAACTACCCCACCCCTGGAAATCCCATCAGAGCCAAAGTACTAACTTGGAGGGGAGGAAAAAGAAAAGGGGATATTTCAAGACAATTCTTGGGAGTCAGAGTAAATCCTATCTTGTACACTTTTTACTGTAGCCCATGATAGCCTCCCCCATCTAAGCCACCCTCTTTGGGCTGAAGCTTCTGGACTTTGATGTCCTTGTTTGTCTAAGGGATTGTGAAACTTTCAGGAGTCCAGTGCAAGTGGAGGGACTCCCTAGAGAGCTCACAAAATCAGGACAAGTAGATGGCTGGGCTTTCTATGACTAAGACTTCGTTGAAGTCATGATATGAAGTTCATTTGGGAAATCATTTTCTACTCTCAGATGGTTTTCTCTGTTCTATCATGGTATATGATTATCTACTGTTCAGAAATATTAAATCTCTTCCCCCCAAGATCTAATATATTTCTAGAAATATTGCATAATAATCCATTAAGATTTGAAAAGCACTTTTCCTACCAACAATTTTAGGAAGTAATTAGTCTAAGTACTGTTTTCTTAATTTTATAGATGAGTAAACAGATATAAAAAGGTTAAATGACTTGTTCTTGGTCACCCATCTTGTGATCATTGAACCTTGCCTTTTTAATTAAAAATCTAACATTCTTTTCATAATATCATATTGATCCATAGCTTGGAGAAAATTTTAAATTCTCAAGAGTTGAGTGAGACCTTGAAAGTAATCAATTCCAACTCATACCTAGACCATCCCCAATAATCTAGCTATATTTTTAAGAAAGTCTGAAGTGACCTTCAGAAGTTGGATGGACCATTTCTGGGAAGGTTTGGTAGGAAGTTTGTTCTCATATTGAGCCCAAATCTACTTGGCAATTTTCCTTCTAAAACTGAACTTAAACTATTCTCCTTCCATGCCCTTCCCCAAGTTTTATTGCCTTTGACCAAGCAAAATAAATTTATCTTTGGCTATTGAGGACTAACCCTGGCCCCAGATGGAAATCTATGTTCACTGTTCTCATCTCTGAGACCTGATCCAAACCCCAGGTTGAACCCTACTCCACCCCCTGGCACACCCACCTCCAGCTGAGGCCAGACCAGGACTATTTTGAAATGTCCAATGTAACACTTTATTGCACATCATCCCACTGGGAAAAAAACTATAGAAAAAAATCTTTCCTATATACTTAATCCTACTGACTTGTATTGACATTATTTATGCCTCCTTGACTATCTGTTGATGATGTTTTGTGCATTGTAGAAGGTTATGTTTCTAAATCCTTGCTCCTACACAGTGAGTGACAACAGGGACTTTGTTTTATGAAAACTGTGTTTTTCTTGGGTTCTACCACAGGGCTCTGGACACAGTAAATACTTAATAAAAGTTTGTAACATTTAATCAGAATATGTGATTTGCTCCATGTCTGTGTCTCATCTCCCCAGGCAGCCTGTGAGTTTCTCGGGGTCAAGGCCTGTGTGTACTTCCCCTTTGGACTCTCCTCATCTCCACCTCCATGTGAAAGATAGTATTTATGCAGAGCTTCCAGGTTTGCAAAGTGTTTTACAAATGTTATCTTATTTGATCCTCACAACAACCCTGAGAAGCTGATGCTATTATGATCTCCATTTTATGGTTGAGGAAACTGAGGCATACAGCAGTTAAATGACTTTGCTTGAGTCACATCGCTAGTAAATGTTTGAGGCCAGATATTAACTAAGATCTTCCTGATGCTCTTTCCACTGGATAACTGAAAACAGGATAGCCAGTATGTACTGAGTAAAATGTCAAAAAAAATGTAACTGGCAAATAGAATTCTCTGTGTTAGATTCTGAGAAATAATTGCCAAGTTGCAGGGGGTGAGCCCAGTAGGAAAATTTGGGTGTTATCCCTAATCGTATGTGTAGGATTGGAGAATGTCAGAGCTGGATGGGACCTCAGTCATCATCTGGGTCAGATGAGGAAATTAAAGCTCAAGCAAGGTGATTACAAGCATCCTAGCTTGTAACCTTGGGGAGGCAAGCAGTGTGATATAGTAGAAATAATACTATCTGTGAAGTCAAAGAATACCACCTCTGATAGTTGTTATGTGTGTGACCTTAGAGCCACTTAAGATTTGTGGGTCTGTTTTCTTATTTGTAAAATAAATTTTAGACTCACTGGCCTCAGAGGTTCCCTTGCAGCTCTAAATCATTGATCCTGCCTTTGACAGATATCATATGACCACAGGCAAAAATTACCTAATTTCTCTAAGCCTTAGCTTCTTCATCTGTAAAATGAAAATAATAGTAGTTGTAGTACCTATCTCTTGGGATGGTTGTGAGATCCTGTGGAACTTTAACCTGAGGCAGCTAGGTGGCACAATGGATAGAGTACTAGATCTGGAGTCAAAGAAGACATCTTGCCAAGTTCAAATCTGGCTTGGACATGTATCTTAACCCTGTTTGCCTCAGTTTTCTCATTTATAAAATGAGCTGGAGAAGGAAATGGCAAATGACTGCAGTATTTCTGTCAAGAAAATCCCAAATGAAGAATAGGACACAACTGAACAATTCTATTCCTTAATATTACTGTAACTTAGGCAAATCATTTAACTTTCAGGGCCCTCAATTTTCCTTATCTGTAAAATGAGGGGAATGGACTCGGTGAAATCTGAGGTATCTTACAAACTTGATCACTTTTTGCCTGCTCTTCTTGTTATTTATTGTTCCTAAAGACCAGTAGCAGACAAGAGAAAGAGTCAAGATCAAGGTTCTTTCAGTTGAATATCCTTGAGGGAAAATCCAGATTTTTGTCCTTCATTAAGTGACATCAAGCCCAGTAAGGCTTTTCTTAGAGAAGTCAGGGCCAGGGAAAAGTTGAGCGTAGCATGTAATCCCTCTACTGGCCATTCTCCCTTCCTGCTCTCTGAGTTGGATAATAATTTAATTAATGGCTATGGGATTGTGTCTCCTGATTTGTTCCCTGGCCACCCTCAGAACTTCATGTAAAACCTTATTTTTTTCTGAATAAGATCACAGACATAAAGGATCCTATCTTTCATGCTGAAAGAGAATTTAGAGATCTTTCATCTAGTCCAACCTCTTCATTTTTCAGATGAAGGAGGTTTAATGACTAGTACAAGTTACAGCTATAATATGGCAGAAGTGGGATTCAAACTCAAGACCTCTTATTAAAATCCAACTTTCTTAAATGACAAGCAGGCTGATTTCAGAAAAGCCTGGAAAGACTTACATAAACTGATGTGAGTGAAGTGAACAGAATCAAGAGAACATTGTATACAGCAACAAGATTATATGATGATCAACTCTGATGGACGTGGCTATCTTACACAATGTGGTGAGTCAAGGAATTCCAATTGACTTGGGGTGGAGAGAGCCATTCACATCCAGAGAGAAGATTATGGGGATGTAATGTAGATTGAAGCTAAGTATTTTCACCTTTTTGTTGTTGTTGTTGTTTGCTTGTTTTTTTTCTGGTGGCGGGAGGGGAAGAATCTATGCATGATGCTTTTAAAATTAATCTGCATTATTTTTTCAAAGAATCCAGACAATCAACAAAGCAATAAAACCAAGTGCTAATATGTAACTTTTGCCAATTTCTGAGTTGCAAATGCCCTAATTGAAAATTTAACAATCAGGTTTTCCAGCTGATTCCACCATACCATTGGTAATTTTGTAAATTTTATGAATGAGATGAGATGATGATTTACATGTTTCCTCAGCCATAAAATGAGCTGAAGAAGAAAATGGCCAACCACTCCACTATCCTTGCCAAGAATCACAAATAGGATCAGAAAAAGTCTCAAAGAACTGACAATACTTCTTAATGTGTTTTATGCTTAATCTTTATTTCTGAGGAGCTATCACTTGGAGGGAGCACTTAGACTAATAAGGGGAAAGGGAAGACAAGATCCTTGTCTACAAGGAATATGTGATTTGTGGGATTTTGCAAGGCTAGGACCCTATGACCTGAAAAAGAAGCCAGTGTCATGTCTTGGTGACCATCCTCCCAATATGAGGTAAGAGAGATAAATTAGGGCCATTTTTTGACCGCCATTTGTTAGGTGGAACTCGGGTCAATGCTGAGGGGGAAAGAAAGTAAAGTTACTTAAGAATGCCCCTGAAGTAATTAATAATGAATTGTTTATATAATGCTTTAAAATCTAGAAAGGATGACTTCATGTATTATTACCTCATTTGATCCTTATAATGAGAGCTGCCTCCTACTGTTTGTATTATTGTGTCCATTTTACAGAGATTGGGAAACTGAGAGTCACAGAAGTTGTGACATCCATAATCACTTGTCAGAGGCCCAAATTTGAACCCAAGTAGCATGCAGCTAGAACTTAATTAAAATGTAATTGGGAAACATTTAACAAAATAAATTAAAATTTAATACTACATGATGATGTTAATTTGGGTCTTCTAAGTTAATACACCATGGAAAGGGATGTTTCTATTTGAGTCAGAAATCATTGCACTATAACATCATTTCACCATTTATAGACCTCATAGACTAGCAAAAAAACTCTGGTGGCAAAAACTCATCCACTCAATTCCTCATTGAGCTAATTTACCCAGAGACGAATGTAGTCTGCCAGTAGGTGCCATTGCTTCATAGTCTGACTCTGCCTCCTGCCTTTCCTTGGGAGGTCTCTGTCCAGTCACTACCAGCCTGATTATGGCATTTTGAGGAACCAAAAGTGGGTGCAGAAAAGACCACTGAAGATGTCTGTATACACTTAGCAAGGGAAAAGGAGACATAAAGCAACCAGTCGGGAGACTCAGGTCCAAGAGCCTGGCTCAGCATAAGGAAGAATGGCCAAAGAGGCACAATTACTCAACAGCAGCTCAAGAAGCTTTTTTTTGTAATGAATTCCCTGTCACTGGAGGTCTTTAAACAGAGATCAAATGAATGTATTGAAGAGTCTGTAAAGGGAATCCTTGGTATAGGGTGGGAAGGAAGACTAAAAACTATTTAGTGATTTAAATCTCCACAGAATGCATTTTAATTTTTTAGACTTAATATAATATATTCTTAGATCCCTCCTCTTTCTAATATTCTGTATTCTAGGGTCCTTGCAATTCTAACATCTTTTCTAAAGTTCCTTCTATTTAACAGGATTCATATGGAAATATGTAAAAAAAAAAAAAAAAGGAATGTGCATATGCAACAACAACAAAAAAATGCCTTTCTACATGTAACTGGGGAAAATAAAAATGAAAAAAAAAAAAAGAAAAACAAAATAAAGTTCCTCCCAGATCTGATATTCTAAGCCTCAAGGTTTTTCCTAGCTCTTATAGTCTATGTCCTAAAATCTTTTTATCTCTGGCATTCTATGTTCTAAGGTTTCTTCCAGTTTTGGCACTTTATGTCCTCATGTTCTAAGAATATTTTTAGGTAGCCCAATACAGTAGAAAGAACATATGATTTGGAATTCAAGGGGCAGGGTTCGAGTCATTATCCTGTCACTAATTTGATGGCCTTGGACAAGTCACATACTTTTTCGGAATTTCAGGTTCTTTGTAAGATGAAGGATTAAACTAGATCAGGACTTGGCAAATCATGACCAGCTGGCCAAATAACCACCCTGTCTAAGAATAGTTTTTATATTTTTAAATGGTTGAGAGGCAAATCAAAAGAAGAATCCAAGGCATATAAATTTTTTATAAAATTCAAATTCAGATGTCCATAAATAAAACCTTAATTGGAATATTGTGTCACACATTCATTAACATATTTTCGTGGCCGCTTTTATGCTAAAAGAGCAGAGTTGAGTAGTTGCAGAAGAGACCATAGAAGGGCACTCTCATGGCTTCACAGTAATATCAAGAATCATGGTGTTGTAGTTATAATATGATGATCTTGTTCAACTGCCATGAGTCTTGTTCTACCATGACATGTTATCACTTTTTTAAAAAATTTACTAGGTTGTATTTATAGGAAAACAAGAAAATAAGAGAGAAAAATTAGTTTGTTGTTGTTATTTTTACAATTTTTTTAAACTTCAGTACTGAGACTGAAATTTTTCTGAACGAGAAGAATGCCCCCTCCCTGACTATTATGATCCAACACTAAATGGTTTTGGAAATTAGTTTTTGCTGAATATTTCATAATGTTTCTTAATGAATTCAACCTAAAATTATAAGACAAAACAACCTTTATAATGCAAAATGTATATTGTAACAAAGTCAATTAAACAAAAAAAATGAAGCCACTCTATGTCTTCTTATGTTGTCAAAAGTTAAAACAAGAAGCAACATCTCCATTCATACATAAATTTGTCATGGATATATTTTCTAGGCTCAAATTACAATTCCAACAATACTTTTTGGATCTTGATGCTAATGTAAAATTAACTTTCATATTTAAAAATCCATTTAACTGTGCAAATGAGAAATTTCCACTTAACTTCCCATTGGAAATTATTAATATACGATATAAATACTTGCTGACAGGCAAATACCAAGAAAAGAATACAATGGAACTCTATTAAATGCATTCCAAGTAATAAATATACTTAATTAAAATGAGATGCTCAAGGATTAATATCAGTATTTTCAACACCTTTCTGTTTAAAAGGTATTTTCAAGGATGAAATATGCAAAATCTCATTATAGATATATTGATGAACATTTGTTTTTGATTTTGATGTGAAAGAATACCAACTTTAAACCCAAAATAAGTGAAACGATACCCCCAAAAGAAAATTCCATTTTCCATTATTATATAATTAACTCCCCAAATTAATTATTATAATTACATTTTAAATTTAATCAATAAAAATTTTGTGAAAATTTTTTTTTCATTGTATGTATCTACATAATATCTTTAGGCAGTTTTTTTTTAGTTTGTTTTTTTTGCCTCTTATTCTTTAAAGCCTAGAATGTTTAGTATATGACCCTTTACAGAAAGAATTTAGTGACCCATGAACTACATTTCTGTTGATTTCTTTTTTTTTCTTTTTTTTTTTGCTGAGGCAATTAGAGTTAAGTGACTTGCCCAGAGTCACACAGCTAGGAAGTGTTTAGTGCCTGAGGCTAGATTTGAACTCAGGTCCTCCTGAGTTCAGGGTAGATTTCTTTAAAGTGTCTTTCCTTCTACTTCAGTGCAGCTCAGCCTTGAACCCAGGGCTTCCAGGTCAAGTGTAATTAGGAGTTCCACTCCCTTTTCCCTGAATTCATGGTTAGTCTATGCCTTTTATGAGTAATTTCTTACCAAGGTCAGGTCTCTGATTTCTAGCACTGCCTGATTCAAAGTAAATATTCAATATATATCTTCTGAATGAATGCCAGGTTTCAGCTCCCAAGAAGCCTTTCCCCATGGGTCCAGGATAGTTTAATAAAAGGTCCATATACGGAAATATACAAAGCAAGTACAAATACAGAATGACCATAACCAAAATTCCCAGGAGGAGCCTGAGAAGATTGGTCAGGTAGAAACCTGACAGCAATGGTGATAATCAGGGCAGGCCTCCTGTAAGAAGAGAATTTTTAATCCAACTTTGAAATCATAGGCTCAAAGAATTTATAGTCAAAAAGGATCATTTTAGTACAAATCCACCAGTTAGAAAAAACCCAACTATTTCATCATCTAGTTTAAGATAGAGCATAATCTCAGTTCAATTTATCTTTATTAAGTACCTAACATAATCTCAGTTCAATTCATCTTTATTAAGTACTTAACTAATATAATCTCAGTCCAATTTATCTTTATTAAGTACCTAACATAATCTCAGTTCAATTCATCTTTATTAAGTACTTAACTAATATAATCTCAGTCCAATTTATCTTTATTAAGTACCTAACATAATCTCAGTTCAATGCATCTTTATTAAGTACTTAACTAATATAATCTCAGTCCAATTTATCTTTATTAAGTACCTAACATAATTTCAGTTCAATGCATCTTTATTAAGTACCTAACTAACATAATCTCAGTTCAATGTCTTTTTGTTAAGTACTTGAGTAAACTTCAGGCCCTTGTTCAACAATAGAGAGACAGAGCTACAGCGCCTGCTTGCTCAGTCCATGTAAGGATGGTCTGATGGGGCCAAGTAAAGCAGGTGGGTGGTGTAGTTGACAGAATGTCAGACTTGGAGTCAGGAGGTTCTGAGTTCTAATCTTGACTCAGAGCGGTGTGACCCTATCAATTTCTTTAATCTCTCACCCTCCATTTCCTCACCTGCAAAATGGAGGTAATAATAATAACACCTAAATCACAGGGTTGTTCTGAGAATCAATTGAAATAATATATATAAGGTGCTTTGCAAACTTTAAATAAATCTATTATTAAATATATAAATAACAATGATACAAAAGTTGGGGGGCATAGTTGTGCCCAAGAAGCCTGGGGAAAATTCTATGAAAGATTTGAAGCAAAAGAGATCTTTCATTAAGAGCAGGTGAGGAGAAAGGGAAATCACTGATAAAATGGCTTCCGAGTTGGACCTTGAAAGGAAGGATTTTAATAGGAGTTGGGTGATAAACTGCTTGCATTTTTGTTTTTCTTCCCCGGGTTATTTATACCTTCTGAATTTGATTCTCTCTGTGCAACAAGAGAACTGTTCGGTTCTGCAAACATATATTGTATCTAGGATATACTGTGACATATTTAACATGTAAAGGACTGTTTGCCATCTGGGGGAGGGGGTGGAGGGAGGGAGGGGAAAAATCTGAACAGAAGTGAATGCAAGGGATAATGTTGTAAAAAAGTACCCTGGCATGCGTTCTATCAATAAAAAGTTATTTTAAAAAATAGGAGTTGGGTGAAGAGGGAAGAAATGGGTCTAATCTGTTGCCATGTAGAAGTGGGATTTGTCCAATACAGGCCAGGTCACATAACTGGTCTACTGGGAAAGGGAATGACCACCACTGAACTGCCAAGTTCAATAATCACTTGAGTGATAGAAATAGATAGATGATGAGTGCCATCTTCTGGACTTGACACAAGTAATACACATCGTAAGGAGGGAGCAGAACTGTGGAAAGCATCCAAGAATGGCAAACACTGAGCTGGGGGTGGGGGGAAGGGGCTGGGTGTTCTGCCATATGTCCACTAGGTCACTTACAACAAGCATGATCTGTTTAATATATTGGATTACTTGCCATCTAGGGGAGAGGGGAAGGAGAAGGAAGGGAAAACTGAATCACAAGGTTTTGTAAGAGTCAGCGTTGGAAAATTATCCATGCATTTGTTCTGAAAATAAAAAGCTTTAATAAAAATTTAAAAAAAAAAAAAAAAGCATGATCATAAGTTCTCTCTGAAGGGTACTGGACTGAGTCAATGACAAAGCCCAAACTGCTGCTGAATGGGCAAAGAGTGCATGTAACAACATTTCTGTCTCTCTACTCACCTTCCTCCTCCCTACCTCCACCCCGCATCCCTAGGCTCCTGACCTTTGGGAAATTCAGCTTCAGAGATGTTTTTAGACCTTAGGGACCCAAGGAAAGGCTGGGGCCACCTGCTGATAAATATAGGCGGAAGCTTTTTATATAATTAGCACATAATGAGTCAGTACCAAGATAGCAATTAGAAATACCATCAAGAATTAGCCTAAGGGAGTTTAAGTAATGCGACCGAGGAAAAAGTCAAAGTCTGAGGAATCAAGCAAAGAATTGAATGGTGTATGGAATCAGGCTGGGCGAGCTATCCCAAGGAAACAGAGCCGGAGGGAGACACACAGATAACTCGAAGCCTCTGGCACCGTGTGTACAAATTCCCCGGACTTGCCCACTGGATTTCCACTGGAGCGGAGGAGTCACATGGAGGGCTAGTGGGGTCCCCTCGGAAATACTGAGAGGGAGGCAAGAACTAGGAGCAATGGGGGGTGGTCTAGATAATGCAGTACATGGTGCACAGGGCCTGGACTCAGACATTTACTAGTTGTGTGACCCTAGACAAGACACTTAACCCATATTCATCTCATCTTTTAAATGAGAATAACAGAAGCTAACTTGCAGAATTGTTGTGAAGATCAAATGAGATAATATGTATAAAGCCCTGAATGCAGTGCCAGACACATAGAAAGAACTTAATAAATGCTTATTTCTTTCCTTCCTTCCTCCTGGCGCTGAGGTTGGCCCTCCAGGTTAGCAGCATTCCCCCAATTCCCATGTGGTTTGGAATTTTGTCCCAAAGTTAATCCCTTTTTTCTTGAAATTTTACTTGAGCCCAGGGACTGCTCACACTCAGGTACTTTTCACAGGACTATCTGAGACCTACCACAGTCTATCCCTTAATTAGGATCACGGGCAACCAACCCAATTATCTTTGAGACCAATTATCTTTAGCAATGAAGGACCTAGACTTTCTATAGAGTTCAAATTTGATGTTGTTTCTGGGCACAGCCTTCGACCCCAAATTGAAGAGACCATGAAAATCATTTGCTATCCTATTGCTATTGCTAAAATGAAGCCCTGGAACATCCACCTCCGCTGGATGCCAAGAAGTCTTGTTATACAAGTGCAGAGAATTCCACCCTACTTTTGGACCTTGAAGAAGGTACTGTTTGATTTCTTCCACAATGGTTGCTATTTCCTGGGGGTCTGTAATCAATAGCTTTATGTCTTCCATGTAGTCAGGCTTGATCATACTCCAAACCACTACTACTTCCTTCTTAGATGAACTTAATCTGGACTTTATCTACCCAAACAATAAATTTGGGAAAGAAAATTTAAAATTGGGTAATATGTCAAAGGTAGTTGGAAGGATTTTCTCCTGCCTGAGGTATTGCCAGGTTTAATCCTGCATGTCCTTTCTCCTAGTTTGAATGGAGGAGTCATTTTCACTCTCCTGCCAATAATACCAACTTATCTGGGACTTTCTGGCAGTCATCCTAACCTGAAGAATTGGAGTGGTGTAAATGCCAGATTTAACACAAGTAACATAAGTCAGAGGGATTAAAAGAATGTTGACTTAGCTTGTAAAGACACACATATCAATAACAGGGCTACTGATAAGTCTGGTTCTGGTTCTGGTTCTGTTCTGTTGAGTACCAGTACCTCTTCTTTGTTTCCCTTTTTCTCCAAAGAGACAAATTTCAAGTGATGGCTAGTGTAGCCCATAAAATAGTGACAGATTTCTCTCAGTGGGTCCGCTTTTGATAAGTTCCTAAGGATGCCAGAGACCATATCACCAGCGCAAAACTATAAGATGAGGAAACCTTTCTGTTCCTGTTGCCTGTGGGTCTATTGCTCCATAGCATCCTCTCATTCTCATGTGATTTATAAACTATCTGCATCACAGCCTACTTGCCTTCCTCCCAGAAATTCTATCTGCATGAGTTTTTTGTATAATTCCAAACTGGTGACCAATTTGTAGCTCCTCAACAAACTGGGGGTACAAAAAGCAGCAAAAGAGATCGCTGTTCTCAGGAGCTTACAATCTAATGGGGAGACAACAAGCAAACAGATGTATATAAACTATATAGAGGATAAAGGGAATATAAGAAAAGGAAGGCACTAGAATTAAAGGGGTTCTGTAAAGGTAGATTTTAGTTGAGACTTAAAGGAAGTTAGGGAAACTGTAATGGGCTGAGGCTTGAGTTGATGCACTGAGGTCCCAAGCACATGAGGCTAAATAGTAATTGGACCATACTCTATTAATATATAAGCTTGGAGAAAGAATGGCCCCGCCCACTCTTTGTGCAAGTCCTGATGTGTTGTATAGGAAATGACGATTTTGGTGGGTGGAGGCAGGGGAGTGGAAAAGGAAGGGGAAGGAGAGACTGATTGTATTGCCATTGCGATGGTTTGCTCAGCTCAGATCTCTCTCTGTTAGCTGGCTTCCTGTCGCAGCTGCCCATATTGCTATCGCAATCCTTATTCACCTCTTCACTTCAATAAATATTGAAGATTTTCCCTTAACCTGAATTCCTGACTCCAGCTGATTTTAAATACTCGGTCATTACAGGAAACCAGGATTAGGAGAGAGATTAGCATGGGGCATGGGAGACAGCAGAAAAAATGCCCAGAACCAAGATGGAGTATCTTGTTTGTAGAACAGCAAGTGTCACTGATGGCTGAGTAGATGCTGGAGTGTGAGGTGTAAGAAGACAAAGTAGTTGCTGGGAGTAAGGATGGTTAGTATGGAAGGTGTTGAATGCTGAAAGATTTTGTACTTGTGATGGGATGGTGAGCCACTAGAGTTTATTGACTATGCGGAGGAGAGCTTCAAGAAGACATGGTGGGGGATGAGCAGAACATGAGAGAAGCCCACAGGCTGTACAATCTGTGTAGCCCCAAAGGGGGACAAAAGCTTGATGTTCATCAAGCAGCAACCTGACCCTTTGCTGTTATGATGTTGTGTATATATTTTGAAAGAAAGGACTCACAAGAAAAGAGTTATTTGGTGACCTCTGGAAAGAATATGTACAGGATATTTATGGATATGTTTGGATATCTAACCATATCAAGGAGAGTTTTCTGCCAGCTAAAGATGGACTTGGGGAATTTCTCTAAGACCCAGAACCCACTATGACCACTTTCTATAAGTTTCCTCCTAGGTCTTAGTTTTCCTTTTCCATCACCTTTGCCAGGAAAGGTTTGTTACCAGATCCAAGGATCAACTAAATGGGACAATAGAAGAACCAAGACAGATTTTCTTATAGACCTGCGACTTACTTTGCAGAGCAGATAATTGAGATATTGACCCAAAGCATTGAAATTCAAGGGGAAAAAGTGACTCATGCTCTCTTACTATTTCTCTAGTAACTAATTCTGGCCCTGTCCCCCAAATTTGAATTTTTCTTTATTTTCATATCATGAATTATAAAGTTGATTTTACTGTGTCTATTAATTTTATAAGTTAATGAAACTTCATATCCATTCTTGCTGTTTGCCTCAAGTACAAAAGTTGCAAGTGTAGGATTACAGATCTAGAATTAGAACAGTCTTTAGATACAACAGAATTCTTTAGGACCAAGCCCCTTGATTTATAGATGAGGAATTAGGGTACAGAGAGTTCTCATTCTGCCAGTCACACAGTATGCATCTGAGGTGGGACTTAAACCAGGATAGGGCACTGACCTTTAAGTTCAGTGCCCTATACATCATACCATACTGCTTTGCTTTGTAATATCACCCAAGGGCAGGGCCAAGAGCAGGAACAGGGCAGAAGAAAGGAACACGGGAGGTGGTGAGCTTGGAATTTCAGCTGCTGTCCTGGAGGGATGTTGCATTCGGTCTTGTGGGCCTCAAAAAGGCTCCACATTTTTGTCTTGCAAATGGCCCATTTTCTCTTGGGTTTATCTGGTATTTTGTTCCACCCCAATTAGTTTCTCCACCAGGAGACACAAAGCTAGAAGTTGAGAAGGAAACCCAATAAACAGAGATCCAATGGACCAACAAACACATGGGACCCTTAGGTCATAATAAATGGAGTTTCAGTTTCTCTATCTGCCAAATGGGATGCATCCAATGACATAGTGAAACTTTGCAGCATCCCTAAACATCATGAGTGCTAAGTCCTTGAACTCTTAGGGTTAGGGCCACTATATATATTTATATACATATATTAGTGTTACAATGCCAATCTAGCAAATACCAGTTTCTAGTAGCTAATTAACTCCAGCTGGCTAATTGGTAATCAGAGAGAAAGGAACACACCAGATGGGGGCTCATGAGCGACAGGGCTAGAATACAAACCCAGCTCCTTAGTGTTGTCCCCAAAAACTGAGGAAGAAGTATTCAACTGCCCTCTGAGGACCCAACCTGAGAATCTGAGAGGAGGTTGGGGACTGATCCCAGAATGGATGCTACATTAAGATTGCCTTTCCTTCTTGGTTTGGGGGTTCCCCAGAAAGGGATTTTTTTAGGCCATCAGAAGAGCCTGGGTATAAACACATAGGCAGGGAGGGAGCTTGGGATCAGATCTGCTGGGGCTTATCCAGTGTCGTCCCACCTTCTTTGACATCCTGGGGACTTACCCACAGTAGTGACAGGACAGCAATAGAGGAGGAGGTCAAACCTGTATTGGAAGATCTCTTGGCCATGCAAGAGTGGGAGGGGGAAGCCCATGACTCTCTGTAGTCTGTCCTGGATTGAATATAACCAGGACCCCTGGCATCTGTCTAGTTGGTCAAAGATTTCATTCTCCTCAAAGAAGAATAAAGGCACAAGAGCTGCCCCAGAGAGACAGGGAAGAGATGGAGAAAAGGTAAGAAAATGCTCATACCTGGCAGTCTGGGATACAGGTAGGACAGGGGTCCTGGGTTTAGCACCTAAGCTAAACCTTTTTTTGTCTGGAGTTTTGGTCAATGGTCATGGAAAGAAGGAAATAAGCATTTATTAAATACACATTTATTAAACTCCTGCTATGCCTAGCTAATAAGGTATATCACAATACTTTTAAAAGAAGATTACCTCTAACAGGAGGATGAATTCAAGTCATGTTCTGGCTTTCCAGAAGATATGGTGCTAGGTCAAATCTCTTCCCACAAAAATATAACCTTTGCTATCAATGAGACTGTCCTTAACTTGAGTTTATATTTATATTCCCAATCAGTTACTCTCTTTTATGTTTCTCTGATGAGAATTTGCCATGGTGGATTCAAGCTTTCTTATTCTGTAAATTATTTCTACTGCTCAGATTTTATAAATCTTGCTTTCTTGATTTTTATGTCTCTTTTAAGCCATTCAGGAATATTTTGCTGTGGTTCCATGATCGCTTAGGAATTCTGTCATTGGTACTTTGCCATACAATTTCAGAATTGGAAGGGATCCCTAAGGAGGAACCATACCATGAACTCAGTAACACACTTAATGAATGGACTTAGAGTCTTTGCTCAAAGACATTCATTGAGGGGGAACCCAAAAGTATCTTTACAAACTTTAAACATTCATTCCTAGTTCTGTCCTAGAGAGTCAACCAAAAAGACCAGTGATTCTTCTTCTCTATAAAAACTCTTAAATACTGCATACTATTCTGTCCTAGAAGAATGGGGGTGGGGGGAGTGAAGAGAGCAGAAGAGAATAAACACTTATACAGTGTCTACTGTGCTAATAGCTATTTAAACATTATTTTATTTAATTTTCACAACTGTAGGAAATGGGAGCTATCATTATCCCCATTTTACAATTGAGGAATCTCGGGCAAACAGAAGTTAAATGACTTGCCCACGATCACATAGCTAATAAGTGTCTGAATCTGAATTTGAACTCAGGTCTATCCAAACTCTTGGCCCAATATCCATTGTGCCATATAAGTGTATCTTCTCTGGGTTAAACATCATTTTCTAATTTAGTTCATGAACCAAAGATCCTTCTCCGTTCTGATTGCCTTTCTTGGATACACTGTCCTTAAAATGTGTTGCGCAGTGTTTCAGATGTTGTAGGATGATGGCAGAAGATGGCATTGCCTTCCTGGTTTAGTACACTATACCAAAGCTTCTTAAATTGTGGGTCATTGAATGTGGAAGTCACAAAATTATGATTCAATTGTTAAATATTTGTACACTTATTTTATATACCTAGCACAGTGTCAAAATTTATTGGGTTAAAAGTGCAAAAGGAAAATGTTTAAGAAACCCTGCACTAAAACTTTCATAATGTCACACAACCTCTTTTTTTCTGGGTTGTCATCTCACACTGTTGACTCATACTGTGCTTGTAATTGACTGAAGCCCCCAGATCTCTTCTGAAGGAACTTCTTTATACATGATTCCCCATTTTTTTCTTATAAAGCTGATTTTTTAAACCAAATGTAAGATTTTATTTTTATCCTTATCAAATTCATTTTATCAGAGTTGTACATTCAATCTTAATGTTTGTAAATATCTTTTGGAATTCTGACTATTTTTCAGCATGTGCACTATCTTATGACTTGGGTCATCTTTAAGTTTTATAAGCACTCCACATATGTTTTCCTATATTACTGATAAAATTGCCAAACAGCTGAGTATCAAACAGATCACTGAAGCACTCCATTCAGGACCTTTTCCCAAAATGACATTGAATGAGTACTTTTCTTTGGGTTTGGCCATTCAACTAGCTCCAAATCTACTTGCCTACATTGTCATTTAGCCCACTATGTTTTCTGTAAGAATAACAAAAAAAGACATTGTCAAATGTCCCAGATACATGCAAATACAGATATAGATATAAAGTATAGATATAGATGTACTTTTTAAAAAATCTACATGTACAACAGTCCTCTCATCTGCTAGTCTAGTGAGCCTGTCCCAATATGAGCTTAATTGATTAGTGTGACTAACTTTTCTTTTAGTCCTTTGCATTTGCCTATTAAAGCATATCATTGATAAGATATTTAGATGGTGCAATGCAGGAGTAGGGAACATTCAGCCTGTAGTCCATATAAGGTATATGAACATTAGTTCCCAAGTTAGTTGCCAAGACAACTGCAGGCAATGATGAACTGAAAGGTACAACAACCTCCCACTTCTTGAATTCTATAAATTGATAATTTTGTATGGCCCGCTAATGGTGATGTTATAAATATCCAAATGATCCTTGGGTAGAAAAAAAGGTTCCCCACCACCCCTGGTATAACTATAGAGCATAAAACTAGGAATCGGAAAGATTTGAGTTCAAATTTGGCCTCAGACACTTGCTGGCTGTTTAATCCTAGTCAGGTCACTTAACTGCTATTTGCCTCAACTGTAAAGTGGGGATAAGAATGGTAGCTACCTCATAAGGATGTTATGAAGATCAAATGTGAGAATATTTTGCAAACTGTAAAGTACTTGTAAATGCTAGCTATATCTTAATATATTATCACATAATATATTATTATATAAGATATAAGGTATTATATATCTTAATATATAGGTATCATATAGTTATTAATATTATATATCTTAATATATATAGAAATGAACAGAATCTCCAAGTGAATGTTAATATGTTTATTAAACCAAAGATAGCATACTAAAAGTATGCCTTAAAAGTTTGGAGTCTACATTGTAAGAGTTATAAATTAAGAAAACAAAAAAAAACAAATTTGATGGCATTTTTTTCTTTTCATTTATTGCTATTTGTTACCACCCAGATGGAATAAGCTTGGCTCTTCTCCACTATCCTTCATCTACTCAGACAATTTTAATATCATAAGATCCCAGGATAGAGATTTGAAAGTGTGGGTGGGGGTGGGGGTGGGGAGAAATGACGACTTCCCTACAAATTGAGAAGTGAGACAACTGAGCTATCACCTAAACATGTCAGAGATGGGACTCTTCCTACATAAATGGGGAAAAATGGGATGTCATTTTTTTTCTATTGCAATCTGATGAATTGGGCCGAAGTATTATGTTTCTTGGGGGCTAAGTCACCAGGAGGTATAGGATTGGGAAATTCCAAAGATCCAATAAGAAAGCACAGAGAGAATCAATAGTTGTGTCCTTACACATGGTTGTTTGGGACTCAATAAGTTTTCCTAGGATATTAAGTTTTACCTTTCATTTCCTTTGATGTACTTCCAGACTTGCCACAAAATCACTCATATAGAAAGCATCTGCTGCTAAAGGGCAGAGACCAGGCAACAAAAGAAATCAATCACT
This sequence comes from Antechinus flavipes, assembly GCF_016432865.1. NCBI lineage: Eukaryota > Metazoa > Chordata > Mammalia > Dasyuromorphia > Dasyuridae > Antechinus > Antechinus flavipes. The sequence continues at coordinate 518,614,915 of NC_067400.1, forward strand.
TCTGTCCTCTAAAAACTCTATAAACCTTTACTCTAAGTCTCCAACAATCTCCCCCAAATAAACCAAATCTGCACTAGTACTGGATCAGAGATAGCTCCATCAAAATATAATGTCTTAGCAAGAGACTGAATGTCACCAAAATTCCTGAAATATTTGAGTGTTATCATGTAGAAGACTTGTTCTGCTTGTCTCCGGAAGGGAGAAACAGAAGAAATGATAGAACACAAAGTTTCCTCCTCCTTCTTGTTTATGAGGTGTGAGAAACACTCCTTGTTTGATGAAAACAGCCCTAGTAGAGCTGAGGGTAGGGAAGGTGAAAAAGAGAAAGACAGGAACATCTTACATAATGTTAATGCCTGAGTATGAATGGGTTTAGCTTGCTCTGTCTCCTGGAGAGAGATGCAAACAAGGAGGCATCCAGTATTGTCCAGGGTTCAGGCCAGCCAAGGAAGAAGAGAAGAAATGAAAAGTAGAAATAGCATGTTCCTAAAGGAATGATGTTCTCTTCATTCCCCTAGAGCAGTGGTTCTCAAAGTATGGTCTAGAGAATCCTGGGGATCTCTGAAACCCTTTTAGAAGGTCTACAAATTCAAAAATAGTTTTTATTTCCAATATGGCAAATGTCTATAAATATAATCCAGATAAAGAAAAACACTTGGAGAGATCCTCAATAATTTTTAATAGGATAAAGATACTGAAAACAAAAGTTTGAGAACTACTGCCCTAGAGTCATCAAGATAAAATAGAAAAAGCAAAGGACTTGGAGTCAGGAGACCTGAGTTCTAATCCTAGTTCTGATACTGACTTGCTGTTTGACCACTTTTTCTCAACTTTACTTTCTATCTTCGTAAAATGAGATCACTTACATGAATTAACTTCTCATGGGAAGAGTGGAAAAATGTTTGGGACATACTATAGTATACTTGGACAGAATTTATAAAGAATTTCAATTACCTAGCCTTCTGCTGCACCTTCATCCCTCCTTCTCTTCTTCCCTCCTTCCTTCTTTCCCTATGTCTCTGTCTCTCAAAAGCAAGTAAATAATAACTTCCTAAATTTTCTTAGCTATTATTTCATTCTTCAAAAGTGGAAAAATTAAAACTAGGAGTTGATTTTATTTTTAAAAAATAACTAAACCATTGGTTAATATGATTTTTTTAAGTGAGAAGAAAACCAAATCATTAGTATTAAAAATGAAAAGAGTGAATATACAAATTATGAAGATGAAATTGCAATTATAAAGTTATTTTACCCAATTATATACCAATAAATTAACAAGTTAAGTGAAATGAAAGAATATTTGCAGAAATAGCAACTGTCTAGACAACAGTAAAGGAAATAGGATGTCTAAATAAACTTTGAACAGACCATAAATGAACTTCCTAAGAAAAAAGTATCAGGATCAGATGGGTTTACAAGTGAATTCTACAAAACAGTTAAAGATCAACTAATTTCAAATTAATTTTAAAGGATCTACAAAGAAAGATGCTATTCATATTCAGAGAAAGAACTGATAAGTAGAAATATTTATAGTATGGTTTTACATATATACCTGTATATGTTTATTATATACACATGTATGTATGTTGGCATTTAATAGTATCCTTTCCTAAGAGGCGGGTGGGTAGGGAGAGAGAAAAAAACAAAAAGTACACAGCAGAAAACAAAAAAAAATTAGAAAGAATTGCAAAAAAGTAGGGTAGCTTTGAAAATGATGTTAATATTTATGATAGTTCAAACAAAAACAGCAGTGTGAAATGGAAATTTAAGGTTTTAAATGGAATCCTCTTATGTTGCTCTTTTTTAAGTTTAAAATTAATTTAAAAAAATTAAAACATGGAAGAACTTAATAAGGGAAAATCCTATTCTGGATCTGATTTTCCCTAACAGGAAAGAAGTTATTACTAGGATGGTAATGATGGAGACCTAGGACAAAATGACAGTTCCATTCTAGTATTTGGTGAAGAAGAGGAAACATGTACATGACCTGACATGCATCTTAGAATTTGAGAAAGCAGTTTTCAGATTTCAGAGGAAACAGAGTTAACAGTTCAATGGTATCAAGTGCTTTTTGGAGGTAGAAAGGAAGATGGATCCTCAAGAATGAAATTCTGAAGCCACAAAGGAAAATTTCCACTGAAGAGGAAGAAGAAGGGAATTTGTCTGAAAAAGATTCATAGGGAACTCAATAATCAACTTTGATTTTAAAAAGAACAGTAAATCAGGAATCAGAAGATGAATGTAACAATGAAGCATGGTCCTGTAACAATAGTGTGAGGAATACTAAAGTTCTGAATGAGCTGAGGGAAGCAAAGAAGCCATGATAAACAAAAAATGAATTTTAAAGTGATGTTGGCAGGAAACAGAGATTTAAAAAAAAAAGAGAACCTCTGCTTGTGAGTGGATTGGATAACTGATATATAGAGGAGGCACAGCTGCTAAATTTTTAATTGGTTTCTGTTTTCTCCGATCAAGGAGGATGACCTTTATATTGTATGTGACATAGCAAAAGTGACTAATGGGGAGCTGATACCCAAGACAGGGAGATAGTAAGAGGACACTTACTCTTCTTGAGGAATTCAAGTCAACAAGACTAGATGAACTACACCATTAGGTACTAAAAAAACTGGCAGCTGTGATGACTGAGATGCTTTAACTGATATCTGAAAGAACACAGATAATGGAAAAAGTAGCAGCATGAAATAAAAGTAAAATAAAATTTTGCAAATTTCAAAAGAGAACAGAGATCCAAATCTTCCAACTATAGGCCATGAATATAATTTTGATTTCTGTCAAAATCCTAAGTCAGATCATGAAAAAGATACTTGGCAACATTTAGAAAGGGAAGCAATGATTACAAAGACCTAACTTCATAAATAACAAGTCATAACAAGATAGCCTCATATTCTTTTTTGACAGGAGTACTAGTATAGTGAATGCTATGGAAGCAATATATCTAGATAAAGTATTTCTTATTATTATTCTGGGCAAGATGGAGAACTATGGATTAGTCAATAATACAATCAGATGTGTTCAGGATTGGATTGATGAAGAGTAGTTGTGAATGGTTCAATATTAATATGGCAGGATATCTCCAGGGAAGGATCTGTTCTTGGTCCTGTGCTATTAAACAGTTAAATGGCTTGGATGAAGATGTGATCATTGAATTTGAAGATAATACAAAGTTGGCAGAGAGAGCTAACACACTAGATGAGAGATTCGGGATCTAAAAGGATCTTGACAAACTAAAGTATTGGGTTGACTTAAGCAAAATGAAATTCAATGGAGAAAAATGAAAAATCTTGCATTTAAGTACAAAAGGCCAACCCCAAGATGGGGGAAGAATGGATAAACAGTTGTTCTTCAAGATATCTTGGAGTTTTAAAACTTTGCAAGCTCAATATGAATTGGAAGTATGATGGGATACTCGAAGAAATAGATTTAAGCAGTTTTCATTTATGGTTTCTTTTAAATCATGATTTTCAGGGAATCTAATAATGCTTAAGTTCTTTCTTCTTGACCTGTTTCCAGTTCAGTTGTTTTTTTTTTAATCAATTATCTTCTATTATTTTTTCAATCTTTTAATTTTGTATCATTAATTGCTCTCATGGAATTATTGATTTAGTCTATTCCAGTATTTAAGAAATCTTTTTCTTGAGGAAGTTTATTACTCTCTCTTTTATGTTGTTTATCCTCCTAATAATTCTTCCCATAGTTTATAGGTATTATTCAAATCAGCTTTTCTCTTCAAGATCTTTGATTTCAATCAGCAACACAGATGAAAATTCTATATTCCCACAAAACTGTGGGGAGTTGGTGGCTGCTGGGGAAACAGCCTGAACAGAGGAGTTGCCTACAAATTTACAATGAATGTTCTCTAAATTTCTTTTGGAGTATCATATTTCATAATACAATGTCTTCTTAGTTTGACAAATTCCACAAAACTCTTACAATTCATTTCCCCATTCCCACGAAGGGTTGCTATGTGAAGATGAGTTAGACTTGTTTACTTGTAAGTAGAACTTGAAGAGAAGTAAATTTTTGATCCTTATAAGGACAATCTTTCTAACAATTAGAGCTGTTCAAATGTGAAAAGGTCTTCCTTAAGGTGAGTGAATTTCCATTACTGGATATATCTTCAATCTGAGGCTAGATAAGTACTTCCAGTTTCTGGGATAGAACAGAAGGGTTGTTATAGAAAGGAAAGCCACTCTGATACAGATTAAACTAGACAACATTGAGATTGATTCAGAGTCCAAGGTTCTTTGATTTTAAGAGAATTTTGCTAAAATCCCTGCCAATCCTTTAAAGAACTTAAATTCAATTATTTCCTCTGAGTCTTCTAGTTCCTACTCTTCCTTCCCCCCTCCACTTTTACCCCATCTGGCAATTATCTATCCCCATTCCCCAACTTTACCAGAGCACTTAATTTTGACCTGACATAGTAGACAAAGGGTTGTATTTGGAATCAGGAATTCTGCCTCAGAAACATTATTAACTGTGTTAACATCACTTAAATGGCTTTGTGTCTCAATTTCCTCATCTGTAAAGTGTTATAATAGCACCTATCTTAAAAAATTGTTGTGAAAATCCAAAGAGATAACATACACAGAGCCCTTTGCAATCTTAAAATGTTATAAAAATAGCAACTATTGTTATTATTATTATTACCATTATTTTTCCTAATTGTATTTCTCATGTAAACATTGTATATATATTTGCTCATATATATCATATATCATGATACCAGGGTCAGTTTTCTTTTTCAACTCTATCATCCTAACTTATCAAAATGAATGAAATATTTCCAAAGCAGTCCTCAGAAGAAAAATTATAGCTGTGAAACCACATATTAATAAAATAAGAGGAAAATAAATCAATGAATTTGGCACAAAATTTTTTAAATGAGGAAAGAAATGAAGAAATCTCAAAACAGGAATGTTAGAAGAATTCTTAAAAATTGGAGAAATACATAAAATTGAAAACAGAAATATGATGTAAAATTAAGATCTTTAAAAAAAAAAAAAAGATTACCCAAAGCAATGAACCATTAACAAACTAGATACCTAGCACAATACTCTAGACATATTAAGCTTTTAACAAACTTTCATGGATCTAAAAGTTGTTGAATTGCAAGGTGTCTGGGCTGATATTCTGCTCTCCAGCTTTGGCTGTGAGCTGAGGGGACTCTCTGTCCCTCTACCTGAGTCCTTTTTGAAGCATTGAGATAGGTGGGAGAAAGCTGAGGGCAGGAGAGAAGCGTGAATAAGTCAAGCTAAATGTCAACAATTCTGACAATGTCTGACCCAGTGTGGCAGGAAAACTATGAACAAGACCAGATTAATGAGCTGTCCTCCACTGACCAGGAGCTAAATCCTGCTGATTTCGCCTGTGCCCTGAGATAGGGGAGGGACAAAGGGAAGCTGAGGTTAAGGAATGAAATCAGTTGGCTTAGATGATTAAAGTAGTTGCTATTTTTATCACTGACCCTAATTTCTTTGATAGATGATAGCATTTGACAGAAGTCAGTAGACTAAGGTTTCATAGAATCAGAGCTGGAAGTTCATCTAATCCATTCGCACTCATATTTATGGAGGACACAGCTAAGCCTGAGAGAGGGGGAGAGAACTTACTCAAGGGCACACAGCTAATAAGGGCAGAGTGGGGACCTGCAGCCAACTCTGCTGGCTTGGCTCAATCCTCTGTCTTGCACTGGCGTGCTTTGAAGCCTTAGGCAGACAAGGACATTTATTTTTCAGCTATGAGAAGGGTTTAACATCCTTGTTTCCTTGTTGTGAAGATCAACCAAGAGAAGTATTTAAAAGCTTTTTGTAAAATATAAAATGACATAAATAATAGCAACACAAATATTTATGCTAGAGAAAAGAGACTTAATGAGACTCTAGTGATAGCTATTTTCATACATATTGAAGGGATGTCAAGTGGAAGAGAGATTAGATGGTGGGCAGGGATGGAGGCAAACAGATGAGACCAGAAGAGAGAGACAGGCTGCCATCCAGTTCAGAAGTAGAGGCAAGACCAGTGCCCAGGCAACTTACATGCAGGTGGTCCCTCTTGAGCCACAGTGACAGAAAGGGTCAGAAGAAAGCATTCAAGTAGTTCAGTGTCCAGACAGACCTGCCTAAAGCACAGGAGAAGAGATGCTATGGAGTCAATCAGTCAATAAACATTTATTAAATGCCTACTGTTTGCCAAGCTCAGTGTTAAGTGCTGGAGATATTTGCATATTGTCTCTCTCTTTCTAACCGCCCCCTCCCCCCATTAGATTGGAAGCTTCTTGAGGGCAAGAACTGTCTTTTGTCTCTTTTTTGTATCTCCAGTACTTAGCATACTGTCTGACTCATAGTAAGCACCTAATAAATGTTTACTGGATAAATGAAAAAAAAAAATACTATCAAAAAACAGCCCTGCCCTTGAAGAGCCTACAATTTATGAAAGAGACAACATGCAAAAAAATATGTATGGACAAGCTATATACAGCATAAACAGGGAATGGTTAACAGAGGGAAGGCATTGGAATTAAGTGTGATTGGGAAAGCCTTCCTGTAGAAGATGGGGCTTTGTGTAGAACTGGAAGGAAGTCAGAGAGGCCGGGAAGCAGAGATGAGGAGGGAGAGCATTCCAGGCCCGGGAGTACAGGCAGAGTAAATGCCTGAGCCAAGAGGCTGGCCGTGTCTTCTTGTGAAACAGCCAGGATATGAATGAGAGAGAGACAGACAGAAACAGAGAGAGAGAGCGACAGAGGAACAGAAAGACAGAGAGACTGGGGGGAGGGAGACAGAGGGAGGGAGAGAAAGAGGGAGAGACACATTGGGATTAGAATGGGGGATCCTTCTGCCTGTGTGATCCCCTAGGGCTTTCTTCTGACTGTTGTGGTTCCTAAATTACAGAACTCTAAGGGAGATAACAGAGAAAGAAATAATAGTACCTACTCTATTATTGTTGCCAAGAAAACCCCATAGACAGTAGGGTCCACGAAGTCACAAAGAGTCAGACCAAACTGAATAACTGAACAACAACAAAAGAGTATAGAATATGACACTTTCAATACTACAATTCCATTCAGACATTAAAATTCTACAAAAGTACAATAAAATTAAAAATACCCCCAAAAGCCTGTTTAATTTTCCTAAATTCATGAACAAAATGCATAGGAAAAAAAACAATATCAACAACATCCTTTAAAAAATGCAAATATTCATTTTTCAGTTAAAAAAAAGAATGAAAATCTTATTATTATAAATGGAATTAAAATGTGTATTTATAACTATATATTCACTCTCCATATTACTTCATTTCTATGATGCAGTTAATGTAACTATCTTTGTTCTACCTAATGGCATTTTGCATCATTATTTGCTCCTAAAGTTGTCTAATTTTTAGGCTATTCTGATTGCTTAGGTCCATCTCTCTCAAAGCACCCAGAATCAGTGTCACTCTGAACTCTTAATTGTCAGTTATGGAGCCACTTTTTGATATTCCAATCTTTTGCTAGCTCTGCCTTTTTTTAGCTTTTGAATCAGAAACAAGGCCTGATATAACAGAACTCAATGGGATTCCAAGAGAGCAAATTACCTCTCCAAAACATTTAAATGTAGAAAACAAGACAATAATTTAAAAATATATACAGAATGCTTCTAGAAAATAAACAAACCAAAAAACTCTACCCCAAATTCTGTTTAAACTCTAATACATAATGTGGTTAAATTTAGCAAACAACAAATATTTAACAATAAAGTCTGCAAGAAGCCAAAGGAAAGGAAATTTAAATAACAGAAGACTATTCTGTATTGACAAAAAAACACAGACAGGAGTGAAATAATATATTCTTTAAAGAAATAAGCTCAACCAGATCCCTAAAGGTTTCTTGGGGAAATTCAGGACCTTTCCCATCCTACCCCTGCTCCAAAAGTATCTTTTTCTGACTGATTTCTCTTTCCTCCTTAATCCTCCCTAGCTCTTATCTTCTCTATTACTGTAGCAGGCAAAACCATCTCAGTTTCCACACTTCTAAAATGGACAACTCATGGAATAAATGTGAAAATCAAATGAAAAAGAATGAGCGTCTTTCTGGTTCCTATAATTATACACAAAATGCTTTGTGAACATCAAAGAGCTGTGTTATAGGAAAAAAAGCTGACACTTGTGTGGTGTTTTAGGGTTTGCAAAGCACTTTCTAAATTTTTGATCCTCACAACAACCCCAGAAGTAGGTGGTATTATTATCCCCTTTTTACAGTTGAGGAAACCGAGAGACTTGGCCAGAGTCACAAAGTAGGGACAGAATTTGAATTTTCATTTTTCTAAATTCGGTATTCTATCCACTATAACAACTATTTATTATTCATATCCGGGTTTTTTATGGTTATCGGTCACGCAGAACCAGTGACAGGGCAGGGGCTAGAATCCAGTCTTGAAAAATCGGTCCAGAGCCCCTCGAGGGGAAGTAAATGGAGAGGAATGACCTCTCCCACCTACTCCTTCTCATTGATTCTCCCCAAAAGTCAACAGAAGTAGATCAAAAGACCCATTTTTGTTAGATTTCCTCTCAATCTAAACGCACCCCGATATCAGCCTCTGAAGGGCTCCCCAGAGATGGGGACCCAGAGAAAGCTAACTGCAGTATGCCCCCGCCCTCTGCTGGCCATTCTGTAGCACTGACATCACTGCTGGGGCTCAGGGTGATGATTTTCTGAGGGATCGTCTCGGGATGCTCTGAGGATGCCCTGGAACCTTGTATCCCGCAGGCTTTCAGAATCCGCTCCGAAGGTGCGCGATCTTTCTTTCTGGCCACGTTCTACAGCCGGGGTCCCCGGGTCCTTCCCAAGGAGGGAGATCCGGTGTCTCCTCTAAAACAGACTTTCTGGATTTGGGATCGGAGAGCCGGTTCAAATTCCAGTTTCTGGAACATTTTCATCAGTGGGAATATAACCTGGCTCTCAAACGTCAGAGATATTCTTGGATTTAGCGTAGTATTCGACTCATAGTACGCACCTAATAAATGTGTATTGGATGATTGAAAAAATTAAAAAATACTATCAAAAGACAGCACCCGCTCCTGAAGAGTTTACAATTTATGGAATAGACAACATGCAAACAAATACGTGTGGACAAGCTCTATACAGGATAAATAGGGAGTATTCTAGGACAGGACCAACTTCCCTCAGAGTTTCCAGGCTAGGAGAAACTGAGACAAGCCAGATCATTTGGATAGACGGGGCTAGCTGAACATGGGACTATGCCAGCTTTTCTGAGAGGTAGGGTAGGAGAACAGACAGGCACCTGAATTCAGCTCAGAGGATGTGCCTTCAAATACCAGTTTTTCTGCTTAACACCGGAGGTGATTTTACTTCTTGGGGCCTCAGTTATACATCCACAAAATGGGCATGGGGGTTATACTAGGTGATCTCCAAAGCCCTTTCCAACGAAGGCTAATTCCTTTGCATTTAAAGCTCCATAGCCAAGCTTAGCCTCCCTTTACAGGTTGAAGATGACATATTACTGCTCCTTGGAAATACTCTCTTTCCCTTATACAAAACATTACATCTTCTGTCTCTGAATTTTAGAGGTAGCCAATGGTGTATCACAAGGATAAAGATCTGAGTTCAAATCCAGATTCAGATACTTACTGGCTATGTGACCCAAGTCAGTTAATCCTATTTACCTCAATTTCCTCATTTGTAAAATGTGGATTAGAATAGCTCTTACCTCCTAAGGGTGTTGTGAGAATCAAAGGAGATAATATTTGTAAAAAGTACTTAGCATATGAGTGAAATGAACAGGAGCAGGAGAACATCAACAATACTATATGATGATCAATTCTGATGGACCTGGCTATCCTCAGCAATGAGATGAACCAAATCAGTTCCAATAGAGCAGTAATGAACTGAACCAGCTACACCCAGCGAAAGAACTCTGGGAGATGAGTGTGGACCACTACATAGCATTTCCACTCCCTCTGGTTTTGTCCACTTGCATTTTTTATTCCCTTCTCAGGCTATTTTTACCTTATTTCTAAGTCCGACTTTTCTTGTGCAGCAAAATAACTGTATGAATATGTGTGTATATATATATATTATATTTAACATATAATTTAATATATTTAACATGTATTGGTCTATATACCATCTGGGGGATGGGGTGGGGGAAAGGAGGGGAAAAGTTGAAACAGAAGGTTTGGCAATTGGCAATGCTGAAAAATTACCCATGAATATATCTTGTAAATAAAAAGCTATAATAAAAAAAAGTACTTAGTATAGTACCTGGAACATAATAAGCTCTCTATAAATGCTTATTCTCCAGTCCCCTTGATAAATTTACACAGACTCCCATGTCTGGAATGCTAAGGGGCAGAACCTAGGAGAGAATGCATTCCAAGCATCCTTAATTCCTTCCAAGGCTCATCTCAAATGCCACCTTCTTCAAGAGTTCTTCTCTGGTTCTATTAATGCTAGGCTCTTTCTCCACCCCCATTGTGATATTTTATATTTATTTTGAAAACATTCTGTACTTACTGATCTGTGTGCATCTTGTATCTAGGGAAATGTGTCTTGAGCTAAGGAAAGGGCTTGCTAATATATTTGTGTCCCCAGAGCTTGGCACATAGCAGATTGGATGGATAAACCATAAAGCTCATCCAGATATTACTAAAGAGAGATAATAAGATGGGCTCAGAATTGAACATGAAGAAAGAATTTTATTTAATTTGTGAAATTATTTGGTGCTTTTTACAACCCAAGGAGAGAAGGGAAGAAGAAAGAAAGGCAGGACAAAAGGAAAGAAAGAACAAAAGCTGGACATTTCCATGTGGATCCTCGGATGTTTACATCTGCCCTATCATCTTCTAGAAGATTGTTCCTTTCTTCTTAAAAAACATTCAATCCCTCCATCTCTACTGGTTACTTCTCTGCTGCCTATCATCATACCTACAAATACCCCATTCTTTAAAAAACCCTTCCTTAATCTGGCCATCCCGGCTAGCCATCATCTTATCTCTCTCTTTCCCTGCAGCCTAAACTCTTTGAGAAAACTGTCAGCATTGGATACTCCCATTTATGTTTTCTGTCATTCACTATTAAACTCTACAGTCTGGCTTCCAACCTCATCATTCAATTGAAACTCTTCTATCAAAAGTTAATAATTTTAAAATTATTTGATTTTGTGTTTATGTTTACAAGTATTTAACATTATATAAGGTCACAGCCGAAAGGGTTTTAGATTTCATGTAATTCAACCTCTTCTTTTTATGAGATGAAACTGAGATAGGGAGTAAGCGTGTTGTCCAGGATTACTTAGCAAGTTAGTGGCAGAGCTGGAACTAGGGTGCAGGTCTCCTTTTCCCTCATCCTCCTCCTCATAATGATATTAGTTCATTTAAAGGGTATCTTAAGATTTACAAAGCGTTTTCCTCACAGTCCTGGGAGGTAACTGAAACTCTAAATGGTGGAGAGACTAGCCAGTGTCATATAAGTAAGAAATATGGCAACTGGAAGTGAACCCAGGTCTTCAGGACTGTTAGTGTTTTCTGGGGATAAGCTACTATTTTGGTACTAAACTCCTTGACCTTGGAGATCTTTGAATAGAGGCTGAATCTATGCATTGACCCAAACTCCGATGTTCTGGAAACTAGATATTGGAAAACAATAGGACACAAACTAGATATAGAAAATATCTTACACTATATACCAGGTCAAAAATGGATGAATGGTTTAGACACAAAGGGTGACAGTGTGAACAAATTAAAAGATTAAGGAATAATCTACCTGTCAGACCTACAAAAAGGGGAAGAATCTATGACCAAAGAAGAGAGAGAAATTATAAATGCAAAATAGATAATTTTTATCATATCATATTTAAAAAAACTTGTATACAAACAAAATCAATGCAACCAAGATTAGAAGAAAATCACGAAACTGAAAAACAATCTTTACAACACTTGTCCGAAATTTCTGAAATGTGTAAACAGTCAAATTTATCAGGACACCAGTTGATAAATGATCAAAAAGGATATGAACAGCAAATTTTTCAGATGGAGAAATGATGGATATCTTTAGACATATGAAGAAGTACTCTAAATCACTTTTGATGAAAGAAATGCAAGTCAAAATAACTCTGAGATACCGTTTCACATCAATCAGATTGACCAATATGACCAAAAAAGTGATAAATTGTTGGAGAGGATGTGGGAAATTTGGGCCAGTAATGCATTGTTGGTAGAGTTGTGAACTGATCCAGCCATTCTGGACAACAATTTGTAACTATGTCCAAAGGTCAATTAAACTGTGTATACATATTGCTTTGACTTAGCAATGCCAATATTAAATCTGTATCCCAACGAGATCATAAAAAAGGAAAAATGATCTATTTCTGCAAAAATATTTATAACAGCTCTTTTCATAGTGGCAAGTATTGGAAATTGAGAGGATGATCATCAATTGAGGAATTACTAAATAAGCTGTGGTATAGGATTGTGATGAAATATTATTGTACAACAAGATATGACAAACAGGCAGATTTCAGAAAAACCTAGAACTATTTGTACAAACCAATGCAAAACGAAATAATGTACACAGTATGAGAAATATTGTGTGATGATCAACTATTATTGATTCAATTCTTCTCAGCAACACAATAATTTAAGACAAGTAAAAAGGACTCACGAAGGAAAATGCTATCCATATCTAGTAATAGAACTGATTGACCCTGAATGCATATCAAAGCAAATTTTTTCACTTATTCTTTCTCATGTTTTTTTCCTCTTCTGTTGATCTGTTTCTTCTTTCAGAATTGTGACTAAAATGGAAATATGTTTTACATGATAGCACATAAATAAACTACATCAAACTGTCTATCATCTTTGGAAAAGAGGAGGGGTGGGAGAAAATTGGAACTCAAAATCTTGTAAAAATGAATGCTAAAAATTTTCTTTGTATGTAACTGAGGAAAAATAGTATTTTTTGAAAATGTTCAGACATGAAACAACTGAAGAACAACAAAATATATAGATGTAAATATATCTATAGGTAGATTATGGAACATAGCAGTGGGAGAAAAGATAGCATCAAAGATCAGGTTGCTTGAACCTGGAAGGGACAATTTACAGAACTGTACTTGTCAGATTGTAGAAAAGACCACAGATTTTGGTAGGTTTAAAAAGAAAGATTTTCCTGCTAAAAAATTTTCAGGGGTTCCCCATTGCCTACTGAGGATAATCCAAATTCTTTTGCCTGCAAGTGAGGGTCCTCTACATTTCATTGTCACCTACCTTTCCAGTCTTGCCTTTTTTTTTTTTTTTTTTTTTTTTTTGAGGCAATTTGTGGTAATGACTAGCCCAGGGTCACACATTTTATTAGTGTCAAGTGTCTTGCCCAGAGTCACATGGTTTGAAAGTGTCAAATATTGAAGTTATATTTGAACTCAGGTCCTCCTAACTCCAGGGCTGTGCTCTATCCACTGTACCACCTAGATTCTCCCTCCAATCTTGTCTTTTATGCCTCTTTTCAATGTATGTTCCAGCAAATCTGGACAAATTCTCTGTCAACCCTCTCCTTTGCTTCCCTTACTTTATAAGCATCCCCATTCCATTCCCTATGTCTGTAATTTTCTCTCCCTTCCTCCTTCTTTCTCTCCTCCCCTTTTCTCTCCAGCTTTAACAGCACAACTCAGATTGGACCTTCATGAAATTTTCTTTCTTTTCATCAGTTACAATCTTCCTACCAGGTCTTATGTACTTCTTATCAGAGAGAATGAGGTGATCCTTAAAAGAATAAAGGAAGAGAAGGAGAAAACAGAGGAAAAAAGAATTTAAGTCTCAGTCAGGAGGCAGAAGGCTGAAAGAATGAAATATGAAAAAGATAAGGAAGGAAGGTCCTTGGTGACAACTAGATTTCAGTTTAAGAAAAGGAAAAATTAGCTTGTATAGTAATAATGATATATTATTAATTATATTAACTATATTAATACTACAAATTAGCTCGTATATAATATATACAATACAATTGAGTTCATGCACAAAAAACTATCAAACTGTATATACAGTGTATCTTCCGGGTCTGTATCCCAAAAAGATCATAAAAAGTGGGGAAAGACCCACATGTGCAAAAATATTTGTAGCAGTTCTTTTTGTACTGCCAAGGAACTGGAAACTGAGGGAATGCCCATCAACTGGGAATGGCTGAATAAGTTATAATATAAATATGTTATGGAATATTTTTATTATATAAGAAATGATCAGGAGGATGATTTTAGAAGGTCTTGGAGAAATTTACATGAACTGATGCCAAATGAAGTGAATAGAATCAAGAGAACATTCTACACAATAACAACAAAATTATGTGATGATCAGCCCTGATGACTTAGCTCTTTCCATTAGTGAGATGATTCAGGCCATTTCCAGTGGACTTGTGAAAAAGAGAGCTATCTCCATCGGGTTGGGGGAGGACTACATGAACTGGATGTGGATCACAGCATAGTATTTGCAACTTTTTGTTGTTATTTGCTTGCTTTTTTTTTTTCTTTTTTTCTCACTTTATTTTTTTCCTTTTTGATCTGGCTTTTCTTGTGCAGCATAATAAATGGGAAGTGTGCATAGAGGAATTGCTCATGTTTGAAATATATTGGATTGTTTGCTGTCTGGAGGAGAAAGTGGGGTGAAGGGAGGGAGAAAAGCTTAGAGCAAAGAATAAAAAATTAAAGGCTGTCTATGCATGTGTTTTTTAAGGAATAAAATATATTATCTTTATTTCACTCAATTATTTCAATTTAATCTTTTTTAAAGAACTCAAAATAAAAACCAAGTGGAAAAGAAATTTTTTAAAAAGATTGAAATGGGACAGCTAGATGGCACAGTGGATAGAGCACCAGCCCTCAAGTCAAGAAGCCCTGAGTTCAAATCTGACCTCAGACACTTAAGACTTCCTAACTGTGTGACCCTGGGCAAGTCACTTAACTCCAATTGCCTCAGGTGGAAAAAGATTGAAATTTCATATACTTTAGTAAGCATTCTTTCAAGGAAATTAAGCAAATTGTATGATCTTATTCTTTAACTTCAGAAATTTAATGTTTAAGAAGAATGAATTTCTTTTTTTTAATTAAAGTTTTTTATTTTTCAAAACATATGTGTGGACAATTCTTCAACATTAACCCTTGCAAAACCTTGTGTTCCAATTTTCCCTCCCTTCACCCACAACCTCCCCTAGATGGCAAGTAGTTCAATATATGTTAAATATGGTAGAAATATATGTTAAATCTAATATGTTAAATACATATTTATATAATTATTGTGCTGAACAAGAAAAATCAAATCAAATCAGTAAAAAAAAAAAAAAAAGCAAAATAAAATGCAAGCAAGCAACAACAAAAAAAGAGTGAAAATGCTATGTTGTGAACCACACTCAGCTCCCTCCATCTTCTCTCTGGGTACAAATGGCTCTCTTCATCCCTAAACAACTGGAACTGGTTTGAATCATCTCATTGTTGAAGAGAGCCACCTCCATCATAATTGATCATCATATAATCTTATTGCCTTGTATAATGATCTCCTGGTTCTGCTCATTTCACTTAGCATCAATTCATGTCCGTCTCTCCAGAGCTCTCTGAAATCATCCTGCTGGTCATTTCTTACAGAACAATAATATTCCATAACATTCATATACTATAATTTATTCAGCCATTCTCCAATTGATGGGTATCCACTCACTTTTCAGTTTCTAGCCACTACAAAAAGGGCTGCCACAAACATTTTTGCACATGTGGGCCCCTTTTCTCTTCTAAGATCTCTTTGGGATATAAGCCCAGTAGAAACATTGCTGGGTCAAAGGATATACAGTTTGATAACTTTTTGAGCATAGTTTCAAATTTATACATATATTTTGAAAATTAAAAGCTATCATTTAAAATAAAAAATAATAACTGAGCACATCATCTCATTTGAGGGTCATGATAACCTTATGAGCTCTGCAGGGGTTATTATTCCATTTTACAGATAAGAAAACAATCTTGGAGAGTTAAAAATGTCTTGCTCAAGCTTACAAAATTAGCAGAAGAAATAAGACTTAAAACTACATCATTCTGAGTCCAATCCAACCCTACATCACAATGTCATCAGAAAAGAGCTGACATTCATATAGTGTTTAAAAAGCTTACAAAGTCATATACTTCGTTTCATTTGATTCTCACAACGACTCTATATGATAAGTATTATAGGCATTTATATAATTATCCTGATTGTACAGATAAGAAAACTGAGCTTTTGAGAGATAAAACAATTTTTTTATAGTCTCACAACTGGGTACAAAAGTAGGATTTGAATCTCCATCTCTCCTGACTCCACATTCATTCCCCTTTCCCCTATGCTATACTAGCTTTAAGAAATCAGCCCTCTTCTCAGATAGAAGGGGCTCAGATGGAAGATAATGAGCCCCCCCCCTCAGTATAAATATTCAAGTAGAGGCTCACTGGCCGCTTGTCAAGGACATTGTAGAAGAGATCTCTCTTCTGGCAGGGATTAGACTGTATACTCTCTGGATCCCTACTAGCTCTCATATTCTGTGATCATAGGGCCCTGGAAAAGAGATGAGTTGGGCAAAGGAACTCAGGGAATGCAGAATCTCAACTCTGAAAAATTATTCAGCCAGTCTAACCTATAGCTAAAGAATATCCTCAAGATGTGGTCACACATAGGGAAGCCACAACCTTTCCAGAGCTGAGTGTTCCATTTTACGGCAACTCTAGGGATGACTTGCATCAATTCTCAATCTGCCTTTGTGGTACGCTCATTCTCTGATCCTACTTTTGCTCTCCACAGCCAAACAGAACAAAACAAATTCCTCTTTTCTTTGACTGGTCAAATACTTTATTTCAAGACTGCTTTTGTGTACTTCCTAAATATTCTCTGAAGTTCTTTCACTGATCCTTTTTTAGGGCATTATTTTTGCCCAAGTTGACCATTCTTTTCTGAATGCTCGAGTTTATCAATGTATTTCCTAAAAGGTGATGCCCAGAAATGAACCTAATATACTCCAAATGTAATCTGATCAGAAAAGGGTATAAGGGAGAAGCACCAGTCCTAGACACTATGGCTCCCTTAATGTAGCTGAAGATTATATTAAAAACAGGGTGGCTATACATTTCTTTGATTTGATTTATGTGAAGATGAGAAAGCAACTTGGAAGGAATCCCAAGCCAAAACAAAGATTGGCCAGCTCAGCCTGGTTGGAGCCCTAATCCAGCCCCACTGCTTCTCTGTGTACTGAGTCATGGTCAGACAGCAAAGAGAAAGTACTTAGGACAGCTCCTAAGTGAGCCCTGGACAAAAGATGTTTTCCTTCATGTTGTTCTTCTTGTGGCTGGAGCAGTGGCTGCAAGTGTTGCCTGTGATTCTATGTACCTTGGGTTTCCTAGTCATAAGTAAGGAAATCCTGTCAGAACTTGTCTCTCTGTCTCCATTTCTCTCTCTCTCTCTCTCTCTCTCTCTCTCTCTCTCTCTCTCTCTCTCTCTCTCTCTGTCTCTGCCTCTATCATTCTGTGTCTGTGTCTCTTCTGTCTTGCTCTGTATGTGTCTGTCTCTCTCTCTCTATCTCTCTCTGTCTCTGTTTATCTGTCTCTCTCTCTCCTGTTCCCAACCTTGCCCAACCCACTCTTTTCTATTCCACGGTCTAAGGGAAAAGGAGCAATGAAGGGACCAGTATTGGAAATCAATATGAGGTCCTTCTGCCTAGTGTCCCTTCCTTCTACCTACATCCTAATGATGGATGGGAAGGTAAAGAGAAGAGGAAAATCTGGGGCAGTAAAAAGATCAAGGGATGAGTAGTCCTAGCTTTGTCACTTTCTACTTGTATGATCTTGGACAAGGTTCTTATCACTTGCTGGTCTCAATTTTTTCTTCAGTAAAGTTAGGACTAGATGATCCCTAAGATATCCTCTATCCCTGAAGATTGAGGGGTTCAGAAGAAGCCCTGAAAGTCAAAGGTTGGGAAGAAGGATATGCAGCTTGATCATTGAAAGAGAGGAGGAGAAAAACTGGTAGAGAGTAGAAGTCTGTGAGATTCTCCTCCCAGTTAATTTCTTGCTCTAGATTTCAGAGATGATAAAGGGGAAGAGGAAGGAAAGGGAAAAAAAGGAAGAAAGGAAAGTCTATTTAGGGCAGTTCCCTGAAGATGTGTCCTTGACCTCTGTGGGGTTCAATATTTTTATCAATAACTTGGATAAAGACAGAAAGAGCAAGATTGTCCAATTTGAATGTGACTCAAAGCTTGGAGGGAGAACTAAGAATTTGGCTGATAGGATGTAAAAAGACCACAGTAGGCTATAATAATAGGCTGAATTCCATAAGACAAAAAAAAAAAAGAAAGTATAAAATTCCACACCTGGCAGAATATAGAACAGAGCTAGAGAGAAGATTTAAAGTGAATCATGTGACATGATTTGCACTACCAGCTATAGAAGCACATTCAGCTTTCATGTCTTTAACTTCTTTTCTTTGGAAGTTTAAAAAAAAAGATAGGAAAAACTTCTAGTTGGGCAGTTAAGAAGAAATACTCCCTCCACCTCAACTAGAAGAGTAGAGACTAGGGTATGAGGGAGCAACATTTCTGAAAGAGACATTTGCATTCTCATCAACTCTTAAGTACTTTCTTTGTCATCTTATCAGTCTGATCAATTCAACCTGCTGTGGCACCATCCATCAAAGTCTCAGAAAGAAGGAGCAGAGCACCCAGAGATAGGTGCACCTGGTCTTCCCATTCAGACCTCATTAAAAAGATGAAGACTTGCTGGTGATTCTGTAAATGGCCATAAGGCCAAGGAGAGAAGGTGGGTTCTTTAAAACCTGAACAATCCGATTTCAAGGGTTTCTTCTTCCACCATAGGGAAGCAAGTATCAATAATTTCTTCCACATTATAACTGGAATGCTTTGAGTTTTCTCCATTCATCGTATTACCCTAATACTTGATTGAGTGGGATGGACCTTGGATTTTCTTAGGGTTGATCTCCAATTCCTTGTCTTCTTCATGAAGGTCTCTGACCCTGTACTCTCCTGCACCAGTTGATATTATGCCATCAATGTATAGGTGTACATCAAGGCCCTCAGGAAAGGAGACCTCTTTCAGGTCTCTACCCACCATAATGTAGCAGTATGGAGAGTTCAGGTAGCTCTGAAGGACTTCTATTTAGGTAAAAGCAAATTGATCCACAGGGGGAAAAAAAAAAGCATTGGCAATAGCCCCACACCATATCACTCATACATACCATGCCTAGATTACTTGGTCTACAACATTAATGAGATTATGATTAGCCACCATGATGAGCAACATGACTTTATCCAGCTCTCTTTGTTCTACTGTAGATGCCAGATACCATTTTCCTCCTTGGTTTAGGTAACTCTAAGAGTTTTCATTTGGTCTGACCCATAGTAATATGTCTAGAGGTTGTCAAAAGTACCATATAGATTCTGAGCCCACAGACCCCTTTCCTTCATGGTCTACCTTTTGTAGATTTTCCTAAATGACTCAAATGGAGCAGGGACTTTAAAGGATATCTCATGCTTCATTAGGGCTGAAGAGCTCTAGTGTCTTAGTGCTGAGTTTCTCTGTATATTTTTACTAGCATCCCTCTGACTATCGATTGCTTTCTTCTACTATATTTCTGACACCACTTCTGAGCTCACTCTGGAAAAGGATGTCATTGCTCTCTGTTCATGTAGTAGGGCCTGAACTCTGAATCCTCCCTCTATATCCAGAATGTTTATTCCTAATGACAGCAATATTGGCTCAAGTGACAAATGTTCCAACCTCTTACTCAAATTTCAACAATTAATCAACTCATACCTGTGTGTGGAAGGAGAGACCCACAGCTAAATTCTGAAGTCGTTTGGGTGGGGACCACCCAGAGGTTATGGCCTAATTATCCCTGAGATAGAATGGGCATAGAACATGGCAGATCTTGGGGGCTGCCACATAAGTCCCATTTCCTTTGGGAACTTCACTTCCCTTGCAGATTCCCATCAGGAGCTACCTACATGGAGTAGGTGGAAGGAGGTGAAGATTCATCTTTAAAGATATATTAAAATTGTAATTGAATATCCTCTGCTAATCAGTATAGTAAGTTCATAAGTAGGTGGTATAAAGGAGCAATTGCAGGAAATAAGAAACTTCTCAGGGGTTAAAATATTTAATAATAGCAGTTCAGAATGTTATGTGGGCCATGAGTTTTGCAGGAAAGTGATTTTCTTTCTGCCTGAAGATAATCAGGAGAAGGCTTCTGGAAGGAAGTAGTATCTTAGCTGGGCTTTGAAAGATACATAGTGTTTCAATATGTGGAAGTTTAAGAAAATGAAAGAAACCATGTTAAATATTTTCAAGTCTTTAAAGGCTTGTCATATGAAAGAATCATTAGACATAATTCTGCTCACTTAAAAAAAAAACAGAATTAGGAGCAATGGATAGAAATTGAAGAGGCAGATTAAATTCTTTAGTGAGGAAAAACTTTCAGCCCTTGGTTTCTTCCAAGACTGGAATGGTTGGTCTTAGAGGCTGGATAGTCATTTGTCAGATATGTTGTAGAGGGGATCATTATTCACATATTTTTAAAGGGGAAATGCTTTTATATTTCTGACTAGGAGTTTTGTTTTCACCCTTTAGTACTATTTGAAGGAGAAACTATACATGAAAGGCACATGGCATCAATCAAATATATGAACTTCCCAGGTTTTTGTTTTTTTTTTTTTAAGCTGGGAGGTTCATATATTTGCTTAACATCATATTTCTGAGACATTTAACCTGCCTGACCTTCAGTTTCTTCATCTGTAAAATAAGAATCATAATAACAGAAGAGTACTTTATAAAGTAATAATTTTATTATAAATTATAAAGTAATATAGTAAAAAAATATAAAGTAATAAAGTAAATGCTAGGGTTTTTTTTTTTTTTTTGATAATTGTTTTCATTTTCTTCCCTTGAAGGTTACATGGTGTAGTGGAAATCACATCAGAATCCCTGAGAGGATAATCCCTGTGTTTGAAAAGACATTGTAAAATCACCTAGATACATTTTGTTCCAGGTATTGTAGCCTCATGGCATTCCTTTTGCTCAATAACTATTTGTTGAATCACTGGTATGGAATGCATATTGACTGGATGCCAATGACATAACTGAGGAAGCAATCTGGTTTGGGTACAACATGGGGCATGTGAGTAGGAGTGTGAGCTAGGACATTGGAAGACAGCTGGATCCACATTGCTGGGCAGGGAATTCCAGGATAAGCAGGCTGTGATTTATCCTAGAGACAATGGGAAACAAAGACTGGGAGGATATTGAGCCAACAGATAGAGAGATATAGAGCACTTTAGGGGAGAGGATGTGCTACTCAACAAAATATCCAGGTGGAGATCAGTAGGTAGTTGAAAAATGTTGGTTCCTAGGAGAGTAGAGTCATAGATTTGGACCTTAGAAGCCACTGTGTCCACCTTCATTTTACAAATGAGCAAATTAAGGCACAGAGAGGTTAAATAGCTTGCCCAGAGTTATATTATAATTACAGTGCCAGAAGCTTATTTTTTTCTAATTTACTTTTTTTATTTTGAACTTAACAAGCATCAATAGAAATATTTTCTGTTTAAAAAGAAGAGGATCGCATATGACATTATGAATTTATTATTAGCAATCTGTCTTTTTTTAAAGCATATTTTCATTTTACAAGGTTGTTGTGAACACAGTCTTGCCTATCGATATTCTCTTTTAAAAATTCCTTCTGGCTCTTTTGTGTTTTAAAATAGTTCATCTAGATGCGGCCCTTTTCAATAATGAGATGATTCAGGCCAGTTCCAGTGATCTTGTGATGATGAGAGCAATCTACATTGAAAGAGAACTGTGGGAACTGAGGGAGGATAACAACATAACATTCTTTTTTTTTTTTTTTTTTTTTTCTCTTTTCTCATTTTCTTTTTTTTTTTTTTTTTTTTTTAATAAATTTTTTTATTTAATAATTACATTATATTTACACTCATTTCTGTTCCGATTTTTTTTTCCCCTCCCTTCCTCCACCCCCTCCCCTAGATGGCAAGCAGTCCTTTATATGTTGGATATGTTGCAGTATATCCTAGATACAATATATGTTTGCAGAACCGAACAGTTCTCTTGTTGCGTAGGGAGAATTGGATTCAGAAGGTATAAATAATCCGGGAAGAAAAACAAAAATGCAGATAGTTCACATTCGTTTCCCAGTGTTCTTTCTTTGGGTGTAGCTGCTTTTGTCCGTCATTTATCAATTGAAACTCAGGTCTCTTTGTCAAAGAAATCCACTTCCATCAAAATATGTCCTCATACAATATCGTTGTCGAAGTGTATAATGATCTCCTGGTTCTGCTCATTTCACTTAGCATCAGTTCATGTAGGTCTCTCCAAGCCTCTCTGTATTCATCCTGCTGGTCATTTCTTACAGAACAATAATATTCCATAACATTCATATACCACAATTTACCCAGCCATTCTCCAATTGATGGGCATCCATTCATTTTCCAGTTTCTAGCCACTACAAACAGGGCTGCTACAAACATTTTGGCACATACAGGTCCCTTTCCCTTCTTTAGTATTTCTTTGGGATATAAGCCCAATAGAAACACTGCTGGATCAAAGGATATGCACATTTTGATAATTTTTTGGGCATAATTCCAGATTGCTCTCCAGAATGGTTGGATTCGTTCACAACTCCACCAACAATGCATTAGTGTCCCAGTTTTCCCGCATCCCCTCCAACATTCATCATTATTTTTTCCTGTCATCTTAGCCAATCTGACAGGTGTGTAGTGGTATCTCAGAGTTGTCTTAATTTGCATTTCTCTGATCAATAATGATTTGGAACACTCTTTCATATGAGTGGTAATAGTTTCAATCTCATCCTCTGAAAATTGTCTGTTCATATCCTTTGACCATTTATCAATTGGAGAATGGCTTGATTTCTTATAAATTTGAGTCAGTTCTCTATATATTTTGGAAATGAGGCCTTTATCAGAACCTTTAACTGTGAAAATGTTTTCCCAGTTTGTTGCTTCCCTTCTAATCTTGTTTGCATTAGTTTTATTTGTACAAAGGCTTTTTAATTTGATGTAATCGAAATTTTCTATTCTGTGATCAGTAATGGTCTCTAGTTCATCTTTGGTCACAAATTTCTTTCTCCTCCACAAGTCTGAGAGATAAACTATTCTATGTTCCTCTAATTTATTTATAGTCTCGTTCTTTATGCCTAGGTCATAGACCCATTTTGATCTTATCTTGGTATATGGTGTTAAGTGTGGGTCCATGCCTAATTTCTGCCATACTAATTTCCAATTATCCCAGCAGTTTTTATCAAATATTGAATTCTTTTCCCAGAAGTTAGGGGCTTTGGGTTTGTCAAACACTAGATTGCTATAGTTGACTATTCTGTCTTGTGAGCCTAGCCTTTTCCACTGATCCACTAATCTATTTCTTAGCCAATACCAAATGGTTTTGGTGACTGCTGCTTTATAATATAATTTTAGATCAGGTACAGCTAGGCCACCTTCATTTGATTTTTTTTTCATTAATTCCCTTGAGATTCTCGACTTTTTATTGTTCCATATGAATTTTGTTGTTATTTTTTCTAGATCAATAAAATATTTTCTTGGAAGTCTGATTGGTATAGCACTAAATAAATAGATTAGTTTAGGGAGTATTGTCATCTTTATTATGTTCGCTCGGCCGATCCAAGAGCACTTAATATTTTTCCAATTATTTAAGTCTGACTTTATTTGTGTGGAGACTTTTTTATAATTTTGCTCATATAATTCCTGACTTTCCTTTGGTAGATAGATTCCCAAATATTTTATGGTATCAACAGTTATTCTGAATGGAATTTCTCTTTGTATCTCTTGCTGTTGGGTTTTGTTGGTGATGTATAAAAATGCTGAGGATTTATGGGGATTTATTTTGTAGCCAGCTACTTTGCTAAAATTATGAATTATTTCCAATAGCTTTTTGGTAGAATCTCTGGGGTTCTCTAGGTATACCATCATATCATCTGCAAAGAGTGATAGTTTGGTTTCCTCATTGCCTACTCTAATTCCTTTTATATCTTTCTCGACTCTTATTGCCGAGGCTAGTGTTTCTAATACGATATTAAATAATAATGGTGATAGTGGGCAACCTTGCTTCACTCCAGATCTTACTGGGAAAGGTTCCAGTTTTTCCCCATTGCATATGATGCTTACTGATGGTTTTAAATATATGCTCCTGACTATTTTAAGGAAAAGTCCATTTATTCCTATGCTCTCAAGTGTTTTTATTAGGAATGGATGTTGGATTTTATCAAATGCTTTTTCTGCATCTATTGAGATGATCATGTGGTTTTTGTTTGTTTGGTTATTGATATAGTCAATTATGTTAATAGTTTTCCTAATATTGAACCAGCCCTGCATTCCTGGTATAAATCCTACTTGGTCATAGTGTATTATCCTGGTGACAATTTTCTGTAATCTTTTTGCTAATATTTTATTTAAGATTTTAGCATCAATATTCATTAGGGAGATTGGTCTATAATTTTCTTTCTCTGTTTTCAGCCTACCTGGTTTAGGTATCAGTACCATATCTGTGTCATAAAAGGAGTTTGGTAGGACTCCTTCAATCCCTATTTTTTCAAATAGTTTATATAACATTGGAGTTAATTGTTCTTTAAATGTTTGGTAGAATTCACATGTAAATCCATCTGGTCCTGGGGATTTTTTCTTAGGGAGTTGATTGATAGTTTGTTCTATTTCTTTTTCTGAGATGGGACTGTTTAGGATATTTACTTCTTCCTCTGTTAGTTTGGGCAAGCTGTATTTTTGGAGGTATTTTTCTATTTCATTTAAGTTGTCGAATTTATTGGCATAAAGTTGGGCAAAGTAACTCCTAATTATTGCTCTAATTTCCTCTTCGTTAGTGGTGAGTTCTCCCTTTTCATTTTTAAGACTAACAATTTGATTTTCCTCTTTCCTTTTTTTAATCAGATTTACTAAGGGTTTGTCTATTTTGTTGGTTTTTTCATAGAACCAACTCTTAGTTTTATTAATCAATTCAATAGTTTTTTTACTTTCAATTTTATTGATCTCACCTTTTACTTTTAGAATTTCAAGTTTAGTGTTTGACTGGGGGTTTTTAATTTGTTCCTTTTCTAGCATTTTTAATTGCAAACCCAATTCATTGACCTTCTCTTTCTCTATTTTATACAAATAGGCCTCTAGAGATATGAAATTTCCCCTTATTACCGCTTTGGCTGCATCCCATACATTTTGGTATGATGTCTCATTATTATCGTTTTCTTGGGTGAAGTTATTAATTATGTCTATGATTTGCTGTTTTACCCAATCATTCTTTAGTATGAGATTATTTAGTTTCCAATTATTTTTTGGTCTACTTCCCCCTGCTTTTTTGTTGAATGTAATTTTCATTGCATCGTGGTCTGAAAAGGATGCATTTACTATTTCTGCCTTACTACATTTGAGTTTGAGGTTTTTATGTCCTAATATATGGTCAATTTTTGTATAGGTTCCATGAACTGCTGAAAAGAAAGTGTATTCCCTTCTGTCTCCATTACATTTTCTCCAGAGATCTATCATATCTAGCTTTTCTAGTATTCTGTTTACCTCTTTGACTTCTTTCTTATTTATTTTCTGGTTTGATTTATCTAATTCTGAGAGTGCAAGGTTAAGATCTCCCACTATTATAGTTTTACTGTCTATTTCTTCTTGCAGCTCTCTTAGTTTCTCTTTTAAGAATTTAGATGCTACCCCACTTGGTGCATATATGTTTAATATAGATAGTGCTTCATTATCCATGCTACCCTTTAGCAAGATATAGTGTCCTTCCTTATCTCTTTTAATTAGGTCAATTTTTGCTTTAGCTTGATCTGAGATCAGGATGGCTACCCCTGCTTTTTTGACTTCACCTGAAGCATAGTAGATTTTGCTCCAACCTTTTACCTTTAACCTGCATGTATCTCCCCGCTTCAGGTGTGTTTCCTGTAAACAACATATTGTAGGATTCTGGCTTTTAATCCATTCTGCTAACCGCTTCCTCTTTATGGGGGAGTTTACCCCGTTCACGTTTATGGTTAGAATGACCAATTCTGTATTACTTGCCATCTTGTTAACCCCGGTTTATGCTTTCCTCCCTTCTTTCCCCTTTCCCCCCTTCCAAGTAATAAGCTTGTGAGCACCCCTTGCTTCTCACAGCCCTCCCTTTTTAGTGTCCCTCCCCCGCCTTAGAGTTCCTCCCCCTATCTTACCCCTTTCCCTCCCAGTTCCCGTATTCCCTTCCGCTTAGCTTATTCCTTCCCTTTCCACTTTTCCCTTCTCACTTTTCAATGAGATGGGAGAAGTTTCACCATAGATTGAATATGTCTTAAGATTTTTCACTTAAAGCCAATTCTGAAGGCAGTAAGATACCCACTATATTCATCCCCCTCCATTCTTTCTCTCAGATATAATAGGTTTCCTATGCCTCTTCATGAGATGTACTACCCCCACTTTACCCTTTTTCTGGTACAATGTCCTTTCCACATCAATTTCTAGAACAAGGTATACATGTATTCTTTATACATCTATATAGTCAAAATATAGTTCCCAAGATTAATCTTTACCTTTTTAGATTTCTCTTGAGTTCTATATTTGTAGATCAAACTTTTTGTTAAGTTCTGGTTTTTTCATCAGAAATAGATGAAATTCGCTTACTTCGTTGAATGTCCATCTTCTTCCCTGGAAAAAGATGCTCATTCTTGCTGGGTAAGTTATTTTTGGTTGCATACCAAGTTCCTTAGCCTTTCGGAATATCATATTCCAGGCCCTTCGATCTTTTAATGTGGATGCTGCCAGATCCTGGGTGATCCTTATTGTGGCTCCTTGATACTTGAATTGGGTTTTTCTAGCCGCTTGCAATATTTTTTCTTTCACCTGAGGGTTCTGGCATTTGGCCACTATATTCCTTGGTGTTTTGATTTTAGGATCCCTTTCAGTGGGTGATCGATGAATCCTTTCAATGTTTATTTTTTCCTCTGTTCCTATGACTTCTGGGCAGTTCTCTTTGATGATTTCCTGGAAGACAGTGTCCAGGCTCTTTTTTTCATCATGTTTTTCTGGGAGTCCAATGATTCTCAGATTGTCTCTCCTGGATCTGTTTTCCAGGTCTGTTGTCTTCCCCAGAAGGTATTTCACATTTTTCTCCATTGTTTGATTTTTTTGGATTTGCTTGACTGATTCTTCTTGTCTCCTCGAGTCATTCAATTCCACTTGTTCAATTCTGATTTTCAGTGAAGTATTCTCTTCACTCACTTTTTTAAAATCTTTCTCTAATTGTCCAATTGAGTTCTTTTGTTCTGTGGAATTTTTTTCCATTTCGCCAATTTTGTTTTTTAGAGAGCTGTTTTCTGTTTCCAGTTCACTAATCCTATTTTTCAAGGATTTTACTTCTTTATCCACTCTCTCTTTAACTGACTTCTCCAGGCTCTTTTCCCATTTTTCTTCTAGCTCCCTTGTGAGAGCCTTTTTAATCACTTCTATGAGGTTCATCTGTGCTGAGGAACAGATGATTTCCTCCTTTGGGGAATCACCTGGGGACTGCCTGTTTTTAGTCTCCTCAGGATTTAGAGTCTGCTCTCTATCTGTATAGAAGCTGTCAAGGGTTAAAGTCCTCTTCAGCTTCTTGCTCATTCTGTCTATTAATCAGAGATAAACTACCAAAGAAAAACAGAAAAAACTGGAGTCTTTCTTTGGGGGGGGGGCTGGGTGTGTTATCGAGCTTCCTCTACAGACTGCAGGTGGCAGCAGTGAGGCACTAGCAGGACTGTGCTGCGCCTGCGCTCTGAGATCCCAAAGCGTGCTGAGTCACTGAGGGGGGGGAAGGGGGGGGGGGGCCAGGTCCTGAGAGAGTCCAGCTGTTTGCGGTTGTATTCTTCAGCCCCGGTGTTTTTAGCTTCTCTGCTGGGCTGTTGACTTGCTGCAGGTTCCAAACCTGTAGCGAAGCTCTCCCCGCAGAGACGGCTACGATCACTCCCCACCCCCTCTCAGCTCTGCTCCCGTGCTCTCACTGCCGCTGCCCTCAGCCTGCGCCCGATCTAAAACCGCCCCAGCCCTCCAGTAAAGACAGACCTTTCTTGGCGGATCTCAAGGATGGCTTCTCTTGGTAACTATTTGTGGGTTTTTTTCAGTCAAGCATTGATTCAGAGGCTTGTAATGAAGTGGATAGTGAGAGAAAGCGCGGAGCTTATGCAACTGTGAGCCTCCTCTCCGCCATCTTAACCGGAAGTCCCCCAACATAACATTCTTACTCTTTGTTGTTGCATTTTATTTTTTCTCATTTTTTCCCTTTTTGATCTGATTTTTTTCTTTGCAGCAAGATAATTGTATAAATACTTATGCATATATTGAATTTAACATATATTTAACATGTTTGACATATATTGGATTACTTGCCATATAGGGAAGGGGATGAGGGAAGGTGGGGGTTGGAACACAAGGTTTTACAAGGGTCAGTGTTGAAAAATTATCCACGAATATGTTTTAAAACAAAAAGCTTAAAAACAAAAATAAAATGTTTCATCGAAAAGGCTTTTCTTTTTGATGTCACAGTCACCATTTTACTTCCTACTTCCCACCATAACTTTATCTAGTCCCCCACGGGGAAAAAGAAAAAAAAGATAAAGATCCTTTTCATAACAATGAAATGGAGGGGAGAAAAAGTCCCCGGCGGTGGCTATTGAAAGGCTTGTTTAAGAGCACAAAGATTGGATCGCTAGCATGGAGAGCGAATAGGGAGGGAGTCGGGTTTGGAGCTTTCACTGGGGAGAGAAAGGACGCTAAGCCGAATTGGGAGAAAGGAAGAAAGGGGTTTCTCTTCCTCTCCGGCAACTGGCAGGACCTAACTTCTCTAGAAAGGGGGGAGGGGCGGGGCACCTGGAAGGGATAAAAAGGGTGGGGAGTCCTGGACTGAAGCTGAAACTCTACCACCTGGGCTGAGGGAATTCGGACTGGCGCACCTGGGCTCGGTCACGTGGGGAACCTGCCGGTTTTATATGCCTGAGATGCATCCTGAAACCCTCCTTTCTGGATTGTACAATCTTTAGCTTCCCGGAAGGCTTGTGTGCCAAAAAGCTTCTTAGGAGAAACCTTCTGGTCTCCCCGTCTTGGCAATTTGAGGCGTTCTGACTCACTCCTTAAAATATTTTCTGCTTGTTCATCTGTGTACATATTGCAATTCTCAATAGAACGTAAGCTGTGTGAAGGCAGATCCTGTTACTCGGGCTTTGTCTTTGTATCCCCAGTGCCCAGCACAAGAGCTGGTAATATCTTGTGCACCTAATAAATGTTTATTAAATTTGAAATGAAGAAATCACTCGGGAAGGAAATAATGAAGATTCGAGGGAGGATGGAGTGAGACTTCTGAAGAGTGGGGATCAGAGACACGGAGGAATTAACTTTGGCAAAAACGGTCATAACCGGGATCTCCAGGATCTTGAATTCTCAAATTCCTCCCTCTAGTCAGCAGCTCTCAAGTTTGTTGTTGTTTGGGTTTGGTTTTTTTTTTTTTTAAAGCTCTCTTGCACTCTCATTCTTCAAATTATTGTTCATTTTAGCTCCTTTACTTCCTGGCAGTCAATACCAACGTCATCTGTTTTAAACCTTTCCTATTCTAGCCACAATCTCAAACTCACTCAGGCCTCCCTGCCCCTAATCAAATTACCTCACTTCCAATTTTTTTCTGAAAGTCACCTGTAGCAGTTTAATTTTAGGTTGTAATTTCCCCAAAGACCTGGTCTGATCTCATTTCAGTTTTGTAACCCCAATGCAAAGCATAAGGTGTTTTGGTTTTTTTTTTTTTTTTTTTAATGTAATAAGGGTTTAAAAACGATTTTTTTTTTTTTTACTGTTGCAGCACTGGACTTGAATTTAGAAGATTTGGCTCCAAAACACAAATCAGGTGCTACCTCTTAAAAGCTTTTGTAATCTAACCTCTTTTTTTAGTGCATTTCCCATACTTTTGAAATATGAAATAGTACATATCCTGTATATACTTATCTTTGTATTTGTCCCATCTCCCCTATCCTACCCCACCAAAAAAAAAAAAAATGTTGTGAAATCTTTGAGGTCTGGGGTTATTTAGTTTTTCTCTTTAGATTCCCAACAGCTGGTATAGTGCCTGACAGAAATACTGGGGTATCCGTATATGTCCAGGAGTCCCCTCTGAAAGAATTCAGGCTTAGTCTCCAACTCCAAAAATGCAAAGACATTTTAGTGAGATTTCTGCACTCAGTGGGCGGGCCAAGCTCCAGGAAGGAGTCAGCAGTCCAGCAAAGCAAAACAAGGATTTTGTAGAATAAATGGTGCTGATTATATATCACAAGATATGTACATTTTGAGGTTATAGGAAGAGTTTGCTAATTTGGGGAAGTCCTAGTGCTTCAGTGGAACTGTGCATATAGTTACCCAGAATGCACACAGAAAAACCCACTTAAAAGGATATTAACATTTGGTAATGATATTATAACTAGCATAGGAACAGAAAAAAAGAGGGAATTGTGCAGATTCCATATTGCAGGGAAAATTTATTGAAGTTTGCAGTCCAACATCCTCTTCTGCTTCCTGTTGGTGCTACTTTCTTATCCGCTGATGTGTTATGTTTTATGGTAACTGTCATGTGGTAACCTGGTGATGTGGTTACAGAATTGTTCTAGTGAGACTCATGATTAATGATTTCTGTGCGGCTCTGAGCTGGGGCAGGTTTGGCTGGGCTGGGGGCAACAAACAGAATCCCTTCAGAATGAAATCAAATAAGGAACCATTGATAGAATTTATACAGAGTTTTAAGGTTTGCAAAGTATTTTACATGTTTTGTCTTTTGATTTTCACGACAACCTTATGAAGTAGATAATATTATTTTCTACATTTTGGAGATGAAGAGAATGTCACATATTTAGATACATACTAAGTGTCCAAGGATGGACTTTTTCCAATTAAAAGTGAATGAGAGGTTAATTTTCTAGCCCATGGCAATACAATGTGATGCTATATTTGTTTGTCCTATTGATTGCAAAAGAATGACCACACAAGTCCTGGATGTCTGCTCCCATGCCTACTAGCAATATCCTTTCCCCCAAGGACAAAAGGGCATGGACATATCCAGTAGAGTTATCCCTTCCACATCATGGGGGCTAAGCAAGTGATCCCCCACTCATCCATGATTTAGAGAATTTGCATAAAATTTTTTAGCTGTCCCTTAATACCACACAAGTCTGAATTGTTATGGTAGTAAGAGACAAAATGTTGATATTATGTAATACCAAACATATATTTTATGCATTTCTAAGTTTTTAAACTGTTCCCATGTTGTCTGCTGGCCTTCATGTATTGTCTGGAACTTCTACAAAACTCCCCAAAAATTCCTTTTTAATTTCTTATGCTTAACCATACAACGTAGAAGAAACTGCGGGTCCAGTTAAAGGCATGTTGGATCAGAGGTACAAAACTACTGACAACAAAAGGCAGCTAGAGACCATAGGATAAGCCTCTGCATAAACACTATGAAAAAACCATAACTGATGAACTTGTAGTACAAGGGTTTCAGTTCCTAAATTGGTGTCAGTCCAAGCAGAAATGATAAGTTACACACAGAATAGGTAACAGATCCATAATACACACCAAGCATAAAACAAGCAAAATTATAATAAGGTGAATAAAGAGATCCATTATAGTTGTAACTTTAGGGGTTTTTCAGCAGAATCCATGATCTTCCGTAAGCACCTTTCTCCTATGCATTTGTGCATGGATTAGGGCAGGTTTGAGGAGATATTTCCGTGAACTTCTCCAGGTTCTAGTTACTTGTGGAGATTTTCTAGATAATGTTGCTAAAGTACTAAGACAGTATAATTTAGCACAACGTGACAAAATTTAATCAGATTGGCCTTGCAGTAATTAGTTCATGTGGTAAATTTCCTTTCAGAACTTATAGATCCAATCCTATTAACAGCAGAATTATATGAAGAACTTGAGTTATGAACTCACAATTCATCTGAAACTTCTCTTTTGAGGATATATTCTATCTTCATATGAGCCTGAGAGAATGAGATATTTCACTGACCTGATCTTATACATGAATATATAACTATCCTCCAAAATCTATTAAAAAAAATAAGAGGGGAATAGGAGAAAGTGGTTATAGAAGGATATGTAGGGGCAGCGAGGTGGTGCAGTGGATAGAACACCAGCCCCAAAGTCAGGAGGATCTGAGTTCAGATCTGGACTAGCTGTGTGATCCTGGGCAAGTCACTTAACTTCAATTGCCTTAGGGGAAAAAAGAATATGTAGATTTATGGTCATGGGATAAGATGTGTAGATGAATAGGAATGGGATAAAAATGGAAGGAAAGGGTAGGGGGAGAAGATAAGAAAGGAATCCATGGGTGGGGGGAGGTTAAATAATAGCTAAACAAGTTAGGGAGTAAAATTAAAGGAGAAGACTTTTCAGAGATAGGAAATAAGAGATATACAGAAACACTACAAGGAACAGGAATAAAATTTATTAGAAAAAAATTAGGGCTAGTAATTATTGATCTCAAAGTCAAACTTTAAGATTCAATCAAGAGAGAAATCTATATTACACCAGTCATATTAATACTGTTTTAGATACAAGTTTACATATGTGCAAATGCATATTTATTTACTTGTATATATATGGGTATGTATGCATGTAGGTGTTTGTATGTGTATATATAGAAATATGTAGGTGGGTGGATAAGAATAAAAAAATAATGAATACATAACTATTAGCGAGCAGATGGCAAGTCTAAGAACTTATCTACTTAATTGCTTATGATATGAAGTTAAGCACAAATGCAGATTTAAAATAGTAAGATTTTTTCATACTTGCATCCCATTATAGTAACAAGAGTGTTTTAGTATTAACTTATTAGTGAATAGATTTAGCATGTAACAACAAATTTCCACTGTTTATTCACACAAGCTAGGATATTATTATTATACTTCATATGTTGCAATAAGAGTTAACAATGAGCATATAAGGACATCCTACTTACCCTTAGTTTCAAATTAAGAATAAATATGCGCTGAAGTTTCACACAAAGTGAACACATGATTGTCTCTTCAATTGTGTCCAACTCTTTATGACTCCATTTGAGGTTTTCTTGGCAGAGAAACTGTAATGATTTGCCATTTTCTTCTCCAGCTTATTTTACAAATGAGGAAACTGAGGCAAACAAGGTAAAGTGATTTGCCCAGGGTCACATAGATAGGGGAGATCTGAATTCAGGAAAATGAATCTTCTTGACCCAGCCCCTGAATTCTATCCAGAGCATCTCCTAGCTGCTACACATGTGATCATTCACTCAAAATCCAAGAAAAATACTGACTATAGGAAACCTCCGATCTGTATTGTCTGTTCGCCCCCAAAGCAAAAATGAAATAGTCTAAGGTCTATTGTAACTAAATTGGCTCAAAGATGTAACTTCAATACATACTATTTATTAATAGGTACAAATGCATAATTTTCATAAGAGCTGATCAAATAATATTTACTAGAAGCAAACTTGTAAATTCTCCCATTTCAATTGAGAGTGGTCCTAGCTTCCCAAACTTCATTACTTTAGCATTTTACAAATCACAGCTAATAGGATGTTATAACTCTGCCCAAACAGAAAATCTTAAAAATTTCACAGATAATAACAATACAAAGGTTTTATCACATTCTCTCCAAAACAGTATATTGTTATTATCAATCATTTAAGGCAAAATGTAGCTAATTAGACATTTAACAGTTTTCATGAATTTTTGACCATTTTTTTAACATGAATCAATTTATAATCTAACAACATCCAGATTAAAAGAGAAGTTACTTTTTAAATTATATAATTGTAATGCTCTCTGAGTATCATTTTTCAAGTGTTAACAGAATTTTTCTGTATTGGTCTCTAACTTTTGAAAAGCTAAAGCTGCACAAAGTAGGCCTAGAGGCAGGTTTTTAGAGATCAAGTAGCAGTTTAATTAATCATTTTCAGAGTGATGGATGCAGTTTGCAAAATGGAAACTCTACTGGGTGAGAGACCTTGCCCGTTGCAAGAAAGATAGAAATTTTACACATAAATCATAAGTGGAAAGGGATGGGGAAGATGATTACAATAGAATCATTCCCAGAGTTGGAGCAGTTTCTCAGGACCAGCCCATGAGTGGAAGATAATACAACAATTCTTGGATTGTTTCAAATCTTGAGGGGCATGACTAATCCTCCCCTACATCACAGAATCAGAGTTCTGTGACAGGAACACTTTTCTATAGCACTCGATTTGCTTCACCTATTGTACACAAGTATAGATCATCCAGCACAAGAATGTAACCATTGAATGAAGGATAATGTTAAGCTGCATTGTGGGTTTCTGACTCCCTAACCAGAAAAGGCAGCTCTGAGAAATCTAAATTATTAATATATTCATTATACATATCATAGTAATTAATATGAAAATGATAATTTCCTTTTTACATAAGTTAAGGACATTTCAGAAACAAAGGTATCTTCAAATTCCCAATACAAAAAAATTAGAAACACAATAATAATGTATATTGAATTTAAAACATGAAACACAACTTGTCACTTTTCATCAATTTAAATGAATGCATTTCTAAATTATCTTACATAGGAAATTTGATAACTTTTGGTATTATATACTGATTATATTCAAAGCCATTTTAGAATAGTTTTGATCCAGTGAAGCCTTTAACCAAACTTACTTTTGCAGTTTCTAAATATGTTGCCATAATGCCAAATACTAGTTCCAGTAAGCCCTGATTTTCTCAAATAATTTCATAATGCAAATATATTTAGACTGGCCAGTGATAGCTCTGGTTTTCTGGGTGCATATCAAGGTCTACAGAGTGGGGTAAACTGGAGATGAAGGTGGAGATGGCCTTCTATACGGCAGCCGTCTGGTTTCTCATGGGATGGGAGGGGTCAATCTGGCAATCTGGAAGAAAATGACCTCTGCTGAAGGCCTCCTCCTGATCCTGTTTCCTATAAACACTCATAAAATGTCCCTCCCTTTACGGGAAGACACACCATCCCCACCCCCTTTTGTTTTCTGATTCTTCGTTCCTAGTCCTTAAACCTTTCTCCTCAGTCTTTTTCCATCACTCCCTCCATGGAGGCAGCCAAAATCTTTACTTCTTTGTCCTCATCTTCTAAGGCCGGCATGGGGGACAAGGTGAGGAGTGTGGAGAGAGAGATGGGAGGAAGGGAAAAGAAAAGGAAGGAAGGAGAGAGAGAGAGAGACAGAGAGAGAGAGACCGAAAGACAGAGACAGAGAGAGAGACAGAGAGAGACAGAGAAGGAGGGAGCATTAGAAAGTCCTTTCCTCCATCCCCATCCCACTAATCTAGAATAGGGCTAACATAGGTTAACCTAATCTAGATTATAGTTGAAATTTTATTTACAGTAATATTTTTATAAATAATTATTTTCAATAATAATTTTCAGAAGTGGGAATGGTATTAGAGTATTGGGGTACTTAGTTTCCTCCACTGTGAAAAATGGGCTGCAAATTTACAGTATAGACTACACATCTATGTTCCATAATCTCCCCTGGGACCTCAATGTGACAAGGCAACCTTTTGACTCCTTTGTAACTGATTCACAGCACTTCACCACAACGATTTTTACAAATCTTTTCATTCTTCCACAAATCTATTATGGCTCCCCCTCTCTCACCCTCTGAGCTGCAAACCTTGCCTAGTATTTCACTGAAAAAATTGAGGTCATTTTCCAAAAACTCCCTTTTCTGTCCTCACCTCACATCACTAAGATGACATCTGACATCTCCACCTTCACAGTGTCGCACGAAAAGATGATCCCTTTCTTTGCCCTGTATTATCTCCACCTTTATAGTGTCTCATGAAAAGATGATTACTTTCTTTGCCTTGTATAAATGGACAAATGATCTCATTCCATCCTGTTTTCTGCGTTAGATGGTTTTAAAAAAAATCATTCCTGCTCTCTTGAATTTCTCCCTGTCTACTATATCCCTGCTGCCTATAAACACACCTACGTATACTCCAAACTAAAAAACAAAGCCACAAGAAAAACCCTCATTTGACCCATTTACTTCTATGCCTATTAATGTCAAGAGCACCACCAATCTTCATATATCACAGTATCCGAGGCTAGATATCACCAAATCCTCACTTTCTCTACCACCTCCTCATATCTAATCTGTTGACAAGTCCTATCACTTCTACCTTGGCAACTCCTCTCAAATTTGGCCCTTACCTTCCACTGACTCAGAGCAGATCCCCATAAAATGGACTGTTAAAATAGCCTCCTGGTTGGTCTTTTTGCCTCAAGTTTTTTTTTCCCCCTTAATCCACCCTCCACTTAGCTATCAAAGCAATCTCCCTAAAATAAAAGTCCAACCACATAACCTCCTATTCAAAAAACTCTAGTTACTTACTATTAACTCCATGATCAAACATAAAATCTGTTTTTTAAGGCCTTTCATTATATACGGCCTTTCAGAAATCCCCTGGCCCCTTCTGAATGGATGCATTTTTACTGACTACTCCAGAATTAGAATTCTTTTCTTCTTTCTCTTCTTCTCCTATATTCCCTCAATATATTCTCTCAACCCATATGCCCCAACCTGCAAGAAGCCTCTGAAATCCTCCTAATGCCTGTGCCTTCCTTCTTAATTACTCCAAGCTGGACTATAGATATCTTGTTTGTATGTAGTTGTTCTCATCTTCTCTCCCTCATAAAATTGTGTGGGTTCCTTGAAAGTAGAGACTATTTGATGCCTTTCTTTACATCTCCAGCAAGTATAGTGTCTTTCACTTAGTAGGTGTTGAATAAATACTTATTGATTTGATTGGCAGGGAATCCTAGAGCAATGAACCCAAGGTAAACCACTAGTGCAGGCAAAGGTTAGGGATTGGCAAAGGTTGCTAGCTCCTAGGGTACTTGGCCAGTCACTGTAGTGGATAAACCAATGGTGCCCTAGATCTTCCCTACACTGATTTCCCTGATTGTACTAGTGCCCGGGAAGATTTGTTTCTAGATTTCTGAGTTGAGACTGGGAAAATATTTTCCCCATGGAAAGAATGTTATCAATTGTAAAACTGAAATAGTAGTTATAGTAACCTATGAGGAGCCCTTGCAAAATCAGTTAATTCCCCAATAGCCAAGTTTAGGATTATAGCATCTTAGAGGTGAAGCAGATCAAATGGCTCTGAGATTTTCTAGTATAGAATGTCAAAACCAGAAGGGACCTTAAAAGAGAGAGGGGAAGTGACCTTATGATAGAGGATGTTATAGATGGAAGAAGGGCCCCTAAAACATAAAATATGAGAGAATCTTAGAAGGGAGCGATCTAACATATCAGTACTGGCATTCCCTCTTCCTCCTCTAGTCTATTGTCTGGAGACTTCCAATGTGAGGAGATGTTACCTTAGAATATACACTGTCATTATAGGAAAGGAACTTTAAACTTAATTGTTTTCTCCCAAATAAAAGCTGTAATTTCATTGGTAGAAGAAACTTTCAGTGAGGAAATATCTTTAGGCAAGGAGTTCCTGGCCAGGACATTTATGCCATAGGAAACAATCAATGGGGCTAAAGGGGTATGACAGCTTTAGAATTACATCAGGTAATAGTGAAAGATTCAGTTCAACTCAGTAATGCTTGTGTAGAAGAATGATGGGTTCAGTTGTTGATCCATATTTTAGGAGGGCCCTGACAAGCCATAGCATGTCCAGCAGATATGAACTAGGATGGTAAATGGACTAGAGATCAGACCACAGGAGGGATTACAAGAAAACAGCAAACAATAATTAAACATCTACTATATATGGGAGTCCCAAGATTAAAAAAAATACATTGATAGCTAAAATACATACATACGTGTGTGTGTGTGTGTGTGTGTGTGTGTGTGTGTGTGTGTGTGTAAATGACAAGGAGGAAGTTGGGATATTTAATGTGGAAGAGAGAACGAATGAATAAGCATTTATTAAACTTATCTATGTCAGGCTCTATACTAAGGGGTGGGATTTTTAAAAAACTCTGTTTAAAGGACCTTACATTTAATGGGAAAGACAAGGCATAGAAGGGAGAGATGACCAGGGAAGAGAATTTTGTTCTGGAGTAATGGGAAGGGGGTGAGTAGGTCAAGTGTGGAAAGTGCTGATCCAAGTCCAAGGGATCATGTCAGTGGAGATAGGCAGGTGAAGTATCTGAATGTCTGGATAAACTGTGAAGATAAAGACTTGAAGGGAACATGATTGACATTTTCAGGTTTCTAATTAGTGCCATAAAGGGTAGATCAGAGATCTAGTCTCCCAGAGGGATGAATGTCACCTACTGAAGGATAGTTGACCTGCCCAGAATAGATTAGTGAGGAGATAGGTAGTTAGGATCCTGCCTGCTGTCTTGTCTTCCCAACTGAATGTAAGATCCTTGAAGATAGACACTATCTTTTTGTAAGTCTTTATGTCCTTATCACTTAGCACAGTGCCTTGTCCTGAACAAATGCTTAATGATTTTTCCATTCATTCATGCATCTGGATCTCCACATCCCCCGAGTTCCTCATGACTATCTATGTGTAAACACATTACTTTATCTAGAGGGGATCTGGATTGTGAAGAGCATCCAAACACAGTAAAAGGGTAGAGCTGCAGGGGACCAAATGCCCGACTTTGCCTGTTTGGGGTCTACTAGCTCAGCTATAACCAAACATGACAGGCTCTCTCTCAGCCACTAAGCTTAGTCAAGGACAAGACGAATCTGCTGTTGAATGGCCAACGATGCACATGGCAACATCATCCACTTCTGCTTGTGTGGTTACTCTGCCCCTTCCCAGCCACACCCAGGGTCTCACAACCTCGAAGGAAATGCAGCCTCACAGATGCCATAAGATTTGTGCTCAGACATCCTTAAAGACTGAGGCTGGGGCAACCCAGCAATAAGCATAGATGGAAACGTTTTACATATTTAGCCCACAATGAGTCAGTATCAATACATTGATTATTAGCTCAGGAGAGTTCAAGCAATACAAGGCAGGTAAAATGTCAGAGTCTGATAAACCTAGTGATTACATGCTTCCCTAAAGTGGGTTGGGGGAGGGGGCTGCCACTAATTTCTATGAGCCCAATGCAAGCTTTACCTGTCTTCACCAACTTGTTTTGATCCCCCTTCCCTTAGGATCTCAGTGGGAAAGAGAGTGCTTATCCATGGGGGAGGGTCAGATACTTAAATTTTCATAAAATCTGAATGGAAGCCAACCAGCCAGAAGTGAGAAGTCATTAAAGTCTATCGGCCTTGTAGCTCAGAAAGGAGCCTTTGACACAAGCCAGCAAAGACATCCAGTGGCACAGAGAAAGACCGGTTCAGATCTGGCCTTATCTGATAAATAGTTCAATTCAATTCAGTGAACCAAGAGTATTCTGGTAAATATTCAACAATCAACTGCCCTGGGGGGAAATGATGCATACACAGCACAGTTTTATTTTAATCTGCATTATAAAGTTTGTTTCTGATTTCAAACAATTGACTCTTCAGCACGATTTCAGGTTGGGTCCAATTCTCCCCTGAACAAACCAGATATTTAAGTATCTACTGGGGATTCAAAGATATTGTCCTCACATGGGAGTCACTGGGTGAGGGGGAATCAGAAAATTGTGGAAGTTTTTCTTAGAAGTAAAATTAGGAGACGGAGGACATGGTCTTGGGCCCAACTCTCTTTTCTTTCAGCAATTTCATTCACTCTCATAATCTCAGTAATTTTATTTGTTTTTTAAATTATACATGTAAATTCATTTTTTACATATCTCCATAAGAGTCTCCTGGGAGAGAAAATTCAGAATAAAGGGAGAAAATCACGAGAAAGAAAAAACAGAAGAGGTGAAAGCATGTTTCAATTTGCACTGTCTCCAAAGTTCTCTCTGTGCATGCAAAATTGATTGAAATTACTTTGGATCACTGGATTTCTAAGAACTAAACCTATCATAGCTGACTGATCATCACATAATTTTGTTATTGCTGTACAAGCTGTTCTCCTGGTTCTGCTCACTTCACTCAGCATCAATTCATGTAAGTCTTTTTAAGCTTTTCTGAAATCAGCCTGTTCATCATTTCGTATAGAATAACAACATTTCATTTCTTTCATATACTCTTAACTTAGTCATTCCCTGATGAATGGGCATCCTCTCATTTTCCAATTCTTTGCCACCACAAAAAAAGGCTACTACAAACATTTTGTACATGTGGGTTCTTTTCCCTTTTTTATGATTTCTTTGGGACACAGACCAAGTAGAAACACTGCTGGATCAAAGGGTATGCACAGTTTTATAGCCCTTTGGGAATTGTTCGAAACTGTTCTCCAGAAAAGTTGGATCAATTCACTATTCCATCAATGATGCATTAATGTCCCAGTTTTCCCACATCCCTTTCAACATTTATCATTATCATTTCCTGTCATCTTAGCCAATCTGATGAGGTTGCTGATGAGTTGTTTTAATTTGAATTTTTCTAATCAATATTGATTTAGAGCATTTTTTCATATGACTATAAATGGCTTTAATTTCATCATCTGAAAATTGTTCATGTCTAGCTAGAGCTAGAAGGAGTCTTAGAGGCCACTGAGTCCATCCCTTTTATTTCACAAAGGGGAAACAGGCCAGATAGTCAAGAGAATTGCTCAGAATCTCATAACTATTAAGTTTCTGAGAGTCACCCAGATCTTGATTCCAAACCCATTGTTCTATCCAATATTCCATATTGCCTCTCAAAGAAACCAACTAAAAACATCTTGGGAACGTATGATTTACTTTGCTGAGTAATAATTAAGCCAAGCAATTGGGTCTGTCTCACAGCAGCAAAATTCTTAAGGAGTGAATATATAAAGTACATCATGTGAAATGCCCTTCTGGATAAATCAGTAGCCAGAATTATCAACAGTCTCAGATATGCAGATGATATCATTCTGATGGCTGAAAGTGAATAAGAATTAAGAAGCTTCTTGATGCAGATGAAAGAGGAGACTGTAAAAGCTGTCTTGAAGTTTAATATCAAAAAAACTAAGATCTTGGCAACTGATCCCATTACTTACTGGCAAACAGAGCAACAAGAAGTTGGAAGCTGTGTCAGCTTTTATATTCTTGGGCCCAAAGATTGTTGTGATACAGGAGGAGTCACCTGCCAGTGGCTGCTGAGGTCTAACTCAGACCTGTAGAATGGATCTCTTCATGTGAGAGGATGATGATGATACAAGAAGACTGAGAGGCAGTTGCTTTTCTCTGACCTCTTCCCTCTTGCCTCCAATTTTATTTTATTCCCAATCCACAAGGAACATCTGTGAAAGTAAGGGCTGCTTTGCAACTCCTTCAAATGTCATGATTCACAGCTGTGGATGCTCTCTGAGAATTGACCTGCCCCTTCACCTAGGCATGGTCCTTAAAATATCACTGTAGACAGTGACTGCAATCATGAAATTAAAATTAAAAGATGCTTGTTTCCTGGAAGGAAAGCTATGGTAAATCTGGATAGCATATTAAAAAGCAGAGATATCATCTTGCCCACAAAGATCCAAATGGTCAAAGTTATGGGTATTCCAGCAACAATGTATGGCTGTGAGAGTTGCACTATAAGGAAAGCTGAGTGCTGTAGAATCAGTGCTTTTGAATTTTGGTGCTGGAGAAGACTTCTGAGATTGCCTTTGGGTAGCAGAAATCAAATATTGAAACTGAAGCTTAAATACTGTGGTCACATAATGAGAAGACAGGACTCACTGGAAAAGACCCTGATGTTGAGAAAGATTGAAGGCAAAAGGAAAAGATGAGATGGATAGTGTCACAGAAGAAATAAATATGAACTTGAACTTTGAGACACAGTGGATGATAGAAGGCACTTGTGTTCTGTGGTTGCTGGCAACACAAAGAGCAGGACATGACTAAACAACAACAATAAAAACAACTTTTCAGCCTCTTGATGCCTAGGAATAGAGCAGCCAGTGTAGGTTCAGAAGAGAGAAGGTCCTATGGGTCAGAACTCGCTTTTTATCATTCAATGCTAGAGCTTCAGAATTAGTGAAGCAATTATCCATTCTGTAGTGATGAAACTGTGTGGCCCAGGCATCTGATTCATAGTTATAATAACTAATTTTTTTCTTCCCATTCCCATTCAATTGAAGATTTTTAAAACAAAATGTTTAATGACATTTTTGCCTTTACATTGTTTGAATTTTTCTCTGAATGCTTCTCTCTCTTTCTACCTCCCAGAGAACCATCCCATATAACAAAAGATTTCTTTTTTTAAAAAAAGAGGAAGATAAGGGGGGGAAAAGAGAAAAACCAATACTTGAAAAATTTTGACAACAGATTTGATATTTCATATCTATATGGCTTCCCTCTCTGCCAAGAACTTGGGGAAGGAATATTCTCATAACTCTTTGGGGTTGTTTATTTTTTGTAATTCTGTCAACTTTCAGTTTTGATTGGTTTGTAGTTGTTCTTTACATTCTCATTGTTGTTACTGTGAATATTGTTTTCTAGGGTCTGCTTACTTCACTCGATCAATTCATGGAGATCTTTTCATATTTCTCTGTATTCAGCACACATATAATTTCTTGTAGTACAGTAACATCCTATTACATTCATGGAACACAGTTTGTTTAGCCATTCCCTAGTAAATGGGCAGCTATTTTGTTTTTAGTTCCTAGCTGCCAAAAAAGTGCTGATAGCAATATTTTGGTATCGGGTGCCTTTCTTTTTATCAATGCCCTCCTTGCGGCACATGACCAACAGTAGAATCTCTAGAATAAAGGGCATAAACATTTTAGTCCCTTTATTTGAATGACTTCAAATTGCTTTCCAAAATAGTTGTATTGATTTGTAGTTTCCCCACCATTCCCCAATTTTCAGAACCCCTAAACTGAAGATTTCTTAACTACTTTAGATATTTTTTCACATCATGAATTATGGAGCAGTTAAGTAGATAAATGTTGTCTTTGGAGTCGAAACCTTAATTTGGATCCTGTTTCTGACATCTCAAAATTGTGTCATCTTAGAAAGTCACTTTCCATCTCTGGGGTTCTATTTCCTCATCTATAAAATAAAGGGGCTAGATTCTATATTCTCTAAATCTATGAT
Source organism: Antechinus flavipes (assembly GCF_016432865.1). Lineage (NCBI taxonomy): Eukaryota > Metazoa > Chordata > Mammalia > Dasyuromorphia > Dasyuridae > Antechinus > Antechinus flavipes. Next base: position 518,658,110 of record NC_067400.1, read on the forward strand.
CCTCTAAGTATGAAAAAGATGGGTGTGAATTGTTTCTTTTGTTTGCTCTGGCACCACAGTTGCTAGTTAGGGCTCCATTATTTTTTGATGTCACGCAAGGACAGGGCAGAGGGAGAGCATGGCAGGTGGTGGGCTCATCGGAACTCCAGGTGCTGCTCCGGGGGGATGTTGTATTTGGTCTTGTGGGCTTCAAAGAGGTTGCATAGTTCTGTCATGTACTGCTGGTGCAGACGGTCCACTTCCTCTTGGGATGGATTGGTATTTTGCTTCACCTTGATAGGTTTCCCCACTGAGAGAAACAAAGCAGAAGGAGAGAGTGAGAAGACCTATGTTCTTCCCTCACCCAAGAAATGGAGCTCTGGTAAATGGGCAAATTCTTGGGTCTAATCTGACACACCAACAATCATTTTCTAGCTTAGGCTAATAATATATTTGGTCTTCATTTATCTGCCTGCCAAATGGAATTCATCCAGTGATGTGCTAAGTCTGAAGCATTTCTAAGCACCATGGATGCTCACACTCTCTAGGTTAAGGCTACTGAATGCCTAGGGATTGAATGGGCATTGATATTAGGAAAAGGGGCAGCTAAGGGGCTCAGTGAATAGAGCACTGGGCCGGAATCAATCAGCAAGACTCTTCTTCTTGAGTTCAAATCTGGCTTCACTTATTTACTAATCTATGACCTTAGGCAAGTCACTTAACCCTGTTAACCTCAGTTTCCTCATCTGTAAAATGAACTGAAGAAGGAAATGGAAAATCATTCCAGTATCTTTGCCAAGAAAATTCCAAATGAGGTTACTAAGAGTTGCACATGATTGAACCGACTCAATGACTCAATAAGCAACTCAACATTTAATCCAGTAGCTTCAGGGTCAATGAAACAATTTTCCTACTGACATGAAGGCTACATATCATAACAATATATAGAGGTCATTGAATCCACTGAATCCATTGAGTCCTGTTTTATAGATGAGGAAATTGAGGTCTAGAGAAGTTAAGTAAGTTGCCTAGGCTCACAAGTATTTGAGGCAGGGTTAGAATCCAATTTTTCTGATTCCAAGGCCAGCACACTATCCACTGCTCAGGCCACTGACTCTTACAGGTAAGCTTCACTGCCTCATCTCTCCATGACACAGGGCACCATGTAAGTTTTCATGTTCTCTTCCCTCAGGTGGATCTTTCCATCCCTCTCTTTTTTAGTTCTAGATATAGTCTTCCTCCATTGGAATGTAAGCTCCTTGAGAGGAAGGGCTGTCTTCTCTGCTTTTATTTGTATTCTCAATGTTTAGTATAGTGCCTAGCAAACAATTAAGAAATGTTTTCTCTCTATCTTTGTTTCTAGTTCATGTCTCTCCATCTCCCTTTCCCTACCTAAAGTTTGCAAAGTGCTTTATTAAGAACTCACTACAACTTTGGAAGGTAGATTCTACTGTTGTATCTATTTTCCATATTAAGGTAATTGAGATGACTGGAAATTGTCATTTGCCCAGTTATACAATTATTTATTTTTGTGGCCAAATTTGAACTCAAGTCTTTCTGACTTCAGAAGCAGCACTCTGTCATCCCCCATGTGCCACCTAATCTGTCTCTGTCTCCTTCTCTCTTTCCCTCTCCTCCCTCTGTCTTCCTCTCTCTCCTCCCTCTATTTGTCTCTGTCTCTATCTCTTTTCCTCTCCTTTCTCTCTTTCTTCCCCTCTTCCCTCTATCTGTTTCTCTTTCTCTTTCCTTCTTCTCCTCCTCCCTCTCTGTCTCTTTTTCTCTCTCTGTCTTTCTATTTCTCTCCATAAGAATAATAGCTAGAATTTACATAACACTTTAAAATTTGAAAAGTGTTTTATAAATGTTCATCTTCACAGTAGTCCTGGAAAGTGGATACTATTGTTACAGCCATTTTGCATATGAGGATAATTGAGATAAACAAAGTCATCACTTGCCAAGAACCACCCAGCTATTAAGTGTCTGAAGCCAAATTTGAACTTGAGTCATTCTGATTCTAGGTCCAGCATTCTATCCGCTTTATCCCCTGCATACCATCTAATTCCACACCCTCTCTCTGTATGAGGTTGGTAGTGCAAAAATTCGTATGCTCACTTTACAAATAAGGAAATTGAGGCTCCATGATATTGACTGACTCTCTCCCAAAGTTCAGCTAATAAATGCTGAAGCCAAAAATATTAATAATGGTAATAACAATAAGGGCAGCAATAGTTTGATAGATTCTACTAAGCTAGAAAAACTTTAAATATAGATCCTCTAAGAACTAGCCTAGGGAAATGGGAAGGACCTCTCTCTAGGGCTTCTAGATTTTCAGTCACATCAACTCATTAAATATCAACTATCAAAGTATAGAAGAGCCATAATCTATGAATATTTTTGGCGGTGTAAAATTATAATGATAAAAATACTCATTGTAATGATAATAAATTACTTTGTAATATAGTAATATTTCCCTTTCCAAAAATAATTCCACTCATCAGAACCAAGCATGAAATGAATAAAACCTATGAACAGCCAAAACAACTGTCATTAATCCCAGACATTAAAATGCATGTCATTCTTTCATTAAAGAGTGCTTTAAGACTATATCTCAATACCAATTTACTTTTAATTTGCACATATTGATGGCAAAGCTTGATGAGTTTTAGTGTGCTGGAGTAGCACTGGCTTATGCCTGGCACATAGCAGGTGGTATTTATATGCTAATAATAATTATTATTATAAAAAATGATAATAATAAAAACTCACATTTGAATATATTACATTATGATCCTATAATAACTGACATCATCTAGATCTTTAAGATTTACAAAGTGCTTTCTTGTGGAAGAAGAAGGTTTATTCTGTGCTGGAGCAGAACCTAGGAATAATCAGGGAAGTACTCAGGCTAAAATACACAGCACAATGGAAAACCTGGTTGGAAGCCTGGTTCTGTCACTTAAAGAACCTGGGCCCTATAAATGTAAATGACTTAGGAAGTAAGTGACAGAACCAAAAAACAACAAAAACTAAAAAGAAATCAATAAAATAAGATGAAAGTATTAGACTAAGTGATCTAAGGAGCTATAAATCTATGATGCTTTAAGTCTAAACAGCAGATATCTATTTCTCCATATAAGGAAGAAAGAAATAACAACCTAAGCATCCAAAGTAAAATACCCATCCCTGGTAAGTTCAAGTGGAAATTGCCGGGCATGCTGCTTTGGGCTGGCTGATCCTGAAGGCTGTTCCTTCTAATTTAAATACTTCATAAGTCATTGCTTGTTGGTGCCTGACTCTTTTTCTGTTTTTCTGTTTACTGCCTGGGTGCATTTGGGAAGAATTACTTTTGCTCTTTGAGTTCAGTTTTTTCATCTATAAGATGAAAAGGTTGGATTGCATTTCCTGTAAGATTTAAGTCCTATGGTCTTAGGACAAAACATCTTTGTCTATTGGCTTCCATGGAAGAGGGTCTTGGAGACTAGCAGGGAAAGATGGCTTGCTTGGGGGCTATGCTGGATCCTAGGTAAGGATGAAGCTTGAAAAGTGGGATGCTTGGAGTCCATTCAAGGCCAGTCCCACATCCCTTGGCATCCCTGTAACTTACCAATACTAGTGATTTGCCTTCGGTAAGGAAGCAGGCCAAAATTGTACTGGAAAATCCCACGGCCATGGAAGAGCGGGAGGGAGATGCCCATGACCTTCTGCAGTTTTTCCTGGCACCAACGTAGCCAGGACCCTTGGGGATTGTCAATTTGGTCAAAGAGATCATTCTCCCCAAAGGAGAATATTGGCAACAGACTTGCCCTAGAGAGACAGGAGATGAAGCAGAGGTGAGACAAATATTAGCGTCTGAGAAGGAATCCCAAATTCAGCACCAAGGCCACTTCTCCAGGAGTTCTGATTAATGGCCATTAGAGGGTGCTATGAGGAAACCTGAGGCCACAATTCCTCATCTCATCCTTACAAGACAGGACTCAGCTCTTAATCCCTGACATTCCCTTTAGGTACCCATAGCACCCCAGGATCCCAGAGTTAGAAGATGCTTTAAAGGCCACTTTGTTCTGAACAGGAATCGGTCAATAACAACAGGCAATTTTTAAAGCACTGTGTTGGACACTGCTGATAATAATGATAATAATAAGGAAATAGCCCCTGACAAGAAGCTTACATTTTCATAAAGAGTCATAAAGGAGGGAAGGAAAAACAACATATTTATAGATAAGCAAATACAAATGTTGTGGGGGTGGAGCATACTCCATTGAGTCAGCCTGGAGCTCAGGTGAGTTCCTTTGGCTACTGCTGGGGATATGCGCTCAGTGCTGAAGGACTTGTGATGGTGTATCAATCACTTGGTCTTCACAAGGGTGACAAACTTTTAGATAACTTTGCTAAAGGCACAAATGACCTCAGATGCCTCCTTCCATCCCAAGAGAGGGAACTACAAAGAGATTGAGCACTGAGCTAGAAAGAGCAGTTGTCTGTGTCATAAAGTAAAAAAGATACAATTATCCCTTCCACATTGTGATTTTCCTCATAGTAAATTAGCATAAAAATTAAATACGAAGTTTTGGGGAGTTTTGCAGAAGAAGTAGATGACATGAGAAAGTCAGCAGGCACCATAGAAAAAGTTTAGAAATTCAGAAATGTATAAAATTATATTCATAATATTGTACAATATAGCCTATTACCAAATATTTAACTCAAATTTTACAATAAGATACTATTAACTTTCCATAAAAGAAATAGAAACAAAAAATTCAAACTTTTTCTCTGATACAAAAGAGGAGCCAAAAATTTTTGCATGGATTTTCCAGGTGTGTGTGTGGGGGGGGAGGGGGGCAATTAAACCCTAATCCCTACAATGTTGAAGGGATAAGTGTAGTAGAGGACAGGGAGTCTCCTTGTTAAAATATAATTTTTTTATGAGTAAGATGCTTTCATAAAAATCTGGAAAGTCTTCCATGAACTCAAGCAAAGTGAAATGTACTGTATATACAAAGTAATAAGTAATAGCAATGTTGTGAGATGATCAGCTGTGAATTACTTTGCTCCTTTCAGACAGACAATGATCCAAGACTATTCTGAAAGACTTATGATGAAAAATGCTATCCATGTCTAGAAAAAGAACTCATTATATCTGAATACAGATTGAAATACACTCTTTTTTTAAAAAAAATTATTTGAAGGGTTTTTTTGGGGGGAAAGAAGAGTAGGGATCTATGTTCTCATTGGCAACATGTTAAAAAAAAATAAAATATTATTTATTTTGGCATTTCAACATAATATAAGCCATATAAGACATAAGAAGATAAGACATACTGGTCTTAGAGTGACTAAAAAAATTAAGATTGGCCCTTACCCATGAAGCAAAGCAAGTTTAACAAATCCTTTTCGGTTCCTCAGTAGCAGTGTGTAGTTTCCAGGTCGAGCATCCAGGGCCTCCTGGGCACCTCCCACAATGATCACTAGCAAGTTTCCACCTTCCTTCTTGTTCAGCAAGTATGAGACACACTCCTTCTCTGACGTGACTAGACCTAAGGGAGGCAGGGATTAGGGAGCAGAGAAGGAGACAAAGGCACTGTTTTGCATGATGGTGATACCCCACCCTATTTGTCAGCTTTGATACAAATCAGGAAGGGCCATAGCATCCTCTAGGTTCCAGGTCAGTCATTACATGGGAAAGCAACTAAAAGGGGGAGATTACGGTGTGTCCCAGAACAAGGCTTATAATATGTTTTTTTAAAATATTCTCTCCATGCTTCAAAGGTCATCAAGAATAGTGGAAAAAATAAGAGACTATGTCTCAACTCTGAAACTTACTAGCTGAGTAGCTATGAGCTATGAGTAACTATTTTCTCTCTCTCAGCCTCAGTTTCCTTTTCTGTAAAAGGAGGACACTTGTATGATTTTCCTTACAGGAATATTGTAGAGAAAGTGCATCAGATACCTCAAGTGGTTAGAAAAATGTGAATTATTCATATTATCAATCTTTCTCATGACCCCCCGAAGTGAACCCTTTATTGTAGCAAAGAGTTGTTTTCTGTTCCTGCTGACCTATTTCATGGTCTGTTCCTTTGCATTTGCTATTATCCCCATCCAGAAAATTCTTCTTGTCCTCTTCAATGATCTACATTATTTACCCATTGCCAAACTAATCTGCCTGAGGAAGCTATCTAGTATTGTACCCCCTAAATAATTCATTCTTCCTTTCAAGGCATGTCCCAGTGCTTATATACTCAATTTATATTGTATCCATGTCAAACTGTCAATATACATTCTGGAAAAAGTTTTCTCTTTTGTCATTTCTTTGTTTGTGACACCAGATAGAGTACTCTGGGGAGACAACCATTTCTGTTCAAACTTGGAACTCCCCAAAGGCAGAAACCATGTATCTCCCATCAGACTGGGTCTTTATGTGTAGGATCTCTATCTTTTATTATAAGATCAAAAGAATTTAGGGTTAGAAGGAACATCAGATGTCATTTATTTCAATCAACTTAAGTTATAGAAAAGGAAATGGAGACCCAGAGACAGAAATTCTCTCAGGATCACATAGCTAGTAAAGAAACTAGCAAGCATCATGTCTCTCTTCTGTGAAGGCGGAAGTTCCTTAAAGGCAAAAAAGCATTATATTCTTTTTTCCACATAAACCTTTTAGATAGTTCGGTGATGTGGAAATACCACTAACTTTGGAGTTAGAACTAGGTTTGAGTCTCTGCTCTGCTACTCAATATCTGTGTAACCACAACTGAATCAAAGCCCTTCTATCAGCTTCAGTTTTCTCATCTGCAAACTGGGAGGGCAAAATAGCTCTTTCTTAGGTCCTTTTCTCCCATGTTATTTCACTTGGCAATTTCATCAGCTCATGTGGATTCAATTATGCTCTCTATACAGATAATTTTCAGATCTACTTATTTATCACCAGCCTCTTTCTTCATGTCCAAACTTGAATCTCCAACTCCCTATTGGACATCTCAAAGTGAGTGTCAAATAGACATTTTAAATTCAGTTGTCCAAAACTGAATTCATTATCTTTCACCCCAAACCCTCCTCTCTCCCTAATTTCCCTACAATTGCCAAGGGTCCTACCATCCTCCTAGTCATCCAGGCTAGGTGTCCTTCTTGACCACTTCTCCCCCACCCCCCTTAATTTCTGTTGCATGTTCTTCCACCCTCACTTTTTGTATTTTCTGGAGTATTTGCCCCCTTGCCCTCCCCTGAAAGTACCACCATCTTGGTACAGGCCCTCATCACCTCATTCCTAGATTATTGCAAGTAATCTCCCTGCTTTAACCCTTCTTCCATTCTAATGTCAGTGATCTTCCTAAAGTGCAGGGCTGGCCATACCATTCTTCCTATTCTAATGGCTTCCTATCATCTCCAGAATCAAATGGAAAATCCTGTTTGGTTTTTAAAATTCTTGTTTACTATTACTTGTCTACCACATACACACCTCCATTTAGATTCCTTGTTGTTCTTCGTACAAGACACTCCATAGTCTGATCCTAGGCATTTTCATTGGCTATTCCACATGCCTAGAGTGCTAAGTTCAGCTTCCTGGCTTCCCTGACTTCTTTCCAGGTTCACCTAAAATCTCATTATCTGCTTAATCTAAATGCCTTCTAGAGGTGTGCCAGAGCCAAAACAAACAGGTTTCTGAACAATTAGCAAATATTTATGAACACACATCTGGGCTTAGCTTCCCTCAGAAATTACTTCCAAACTGAGTGTGGATCACAACATAGCATTTTCACTTTTTTTGTTGTGGTTTGCTTGCATTTTATTTTCTTTCTCATTTTTTGCCTTTTTGATCTGATTCTTTTTTTGCAGCAAGATAATTGTATAAATATGAATACCTATATTGGATTTACATACATTTTCACCATGTTTAACATATATTAGATTACTTGCCATTTAGGAGAGAGGGTAGGGGAAGGGGGAAAATTGGAACACAAGGTTTTGCAAGGGTCAATGGTGAAAAATTATCCTTGTATATGTTTTGAAATTTAAAAGCTTCAATAAAAAATAAAAAGAAATTACATCCAAGTTATTCTGTGTTTATTTACTTTGTTCAAAATTGTTTTCATCTTGGCTCCCCCATTAGATTTTAAGCTCCTTGAGTGGAGGGACTATTTTTTGTCTTTCTTTGTATCCCAAGCACTTAGAATAATTATTGGAACACAGTAAATATTTAACAAACGAAGCCTTTCACAGGATCATAAATTTAGAGCTAGAAATTACGTTAGAGATCAACTAATCCAAACCCTCAACTTTACAGAGGAAACTGAGGCAAAAGAGTTAAATGATCCAAAAGATAGTAAATACCTGACTCATAACTTGAGCCTGGGTTCCCTAATTCCATCCTATCATCCATGGGTCAGTATCCCTGGCTCTGGCAGTCTAATTCAATGTCTCCCAACACTTAGTACTGAAATGCTTTTCCCATCTACCCACAAGTTCTCTTTCCTGAATATCAGAGGTCATTACCTTGGTAGAAGGATAAGTACTCCTGTCTGGTTTCTTTTAATGAGTCTATCTTTGTGAACCAAGTCATCGTACAGAGACATCCTCCTTCTCAAATCAGGTATGGGGAATTGGCAATGGAGAAATGGGAAGGGGAAGAAACCTACCTCCAGCCAGGATATAGTCCCTGAAGACGGGAATTCGAAACCACAAAGTCAGCATCATCAGGTGGGATCGGATCCCAGGAAACAAAGATGAAAAATTGGTACCTTCAGTACAGAAATTGATGAAGGGTCCAGCAGCCAGAACACCATGTGGGTGGAAGCCGGCAATATAGTTCTGGGTTGGGTCCAAGTCCACTGTTTTGATGAGCTAGGGAAATACCATCTGTTAGAGCAGTAAGAACCCTCCTCATCTTAATGGCTTTAGAAATCTCATATTAAGGAAATCTTCCAGGAGTCCCATCTGAAGAAAACTGACCCATTGTAGCAGCTTTTTTTGTAGTGCCAAGGAACTGGAAATTGAATGGATGTCCATTAGTTGGGGAATGGCTGAATAAGTTATAGTATATGAATATGAATGATAAGCAGGCTGATTTCAGAGAAGTCTGGAAAGACTTAAATGAACTGATGCTGAATGAAGTAAGCAGAACCAAGAGAATATTGTGCACCGCAACAACAAATTTATATGATAATCAGATGTGATGGACTTGACTCTGTTCAACAACGAGATGATTCAAAGCAATTCCAACAGACTTGGGTTGGAAAATACCATAAGCATCCAGAGAGAGAACTATGGAGACTGAATGTGGATTGAAACATAGCGTTTTCATGTTTTTATTGGTGGTGGTGATTTGCTTGTTTTTTTCTTTTTCATGGTTTTTTCCCTTTTGATTTTATTTTTGTTGCACAACACAACAAATAAGGAAATATTTTTAAAAGAATTGCACATATTTAACCTTAAAAGATTAAGATTGCTTATTTTCTTGGGGAAGGGGGTAGTTAAGGGAGGAAAGGAGAAAAATTTGGAATACAAAAGTTTTACAAAAATAAACGTTGAAATCTATCTTTACATGTATTTGGAAGAAATAAAATAGTATTTAAAAAAGAAAGGTGGAACACTAATAAAGATGCATTATGGCCTATTTAAAATAGAGAAAACTGACATATGTAAAAAATTAAACTTGGAAAACATCTATAAAGAAATGACTTTTCTATAAAACCATGCCAAGTTGGGCATACTTTTGTACATTTACATGTTCATGACAGCCCTACTCAGGTGCTAATGAAATCAGGGCTTCTTAAACTTTTTCTACTTGTGACCCCCTTTTCACCTGAGAAATGTGTATGTGATCCCAAGTGTATAGGTATATAAAACAGGTATATAAATTAAACTTTACTGATTAATTAGTATTTTAAAGATTAAAATTTACTCATAATAAATCATTTTTCATGATCCCTATATTCAGTTCTGAGACTCCATATGGAGTCACAAACCACAGTTTTTAAGAAGCTGAGCATGAGACTATGGCAATTCAATTTACTTATGTTCCGTCCATCTTATTTCTGTTCAATTCAGGAAGCTTTTATTATATTCCTTTTACATGTAGGGTACTGTGCTAGATCCTGGTAATACAAAGGTGGAAATCAATAAAATTCCTGCCCTCAAGGAACTTACACACTTATGGAGGAAGAGACACAATAAAAAAAAAGATGGACAAAATATGATCTGAGAAAGAAAGAGAGACAGAGACAGAAAGAAAGAGAGAGAGCGAGGGAACAAACAACTAGAGGAAATGGGGAAACCTTCACAAAAGTAATAGCTTATATACTGAACTATAAAGGAGGGTAGAGATTCTAAGAAGCAGAGGTGAGGAAGAGAAGCCTTCCAGACATTCAGGATAGCCTGTGAAAAGAAAAAGAAAATGAGAGATGAAATACTAAACAGGGGAACAACAAATGAACCAGTTTGACTAGAATGAAAAATGTATGGAAGGCAGTAATATAAAATAATTCTAGAAAGATAATCTGGAGGCAGAAAGAAAGTGCTTTAAATGCCTTGCTAAGAATGTTGTAGCATTTGTTTTGTTTTGTTTTGTTTTGTTTTGTTAGGCACTAGGGAGCAAGTGAAAAATTTTAACTACAAAGAGAAGCACTGTTAGATCCATAGCATCAACATATCATTTTGTCAGCCAAAATTTGCTGCCTTCCAGGGCAACATATTCAAAATTTGAACATTTTTTCCCTTATATAGATCAAAAATCGACCTCTCTTCAATTTCCACCAGTTTCTCCTAATTCTCTCCTCTAAAAATAGGAGTATAAGAGGTAAGAGAGCTTTTCTCTTAAGCATCAGTGCCTTTCCTGACTCCCCCAACTGCTGGTGCCCTCCTTCCCTACTTTGAATTCCTTACAAATACTTTGTATTTCTGTTATATCCATTTATTCTACATATGCTTATTGTACATGGACATATTGTCTTTCCTAATGAAATGTAAGCATTGGAAGGGTAGAGTTTTATTTTTGTCTTCATATCAGTGGTGCTGAGCACAGTGTTTGACACATACCAGATGTTTAATATATTCTCCTGTTTTACTGCTTCATTTATTGGATGAGTTTGAAAAGAGAGATTAAAATAAGGGAGACCACTTGGGAGGCTAGTGAGATAGTCCAAATGAGAAGTAAAGAGATCCTGAATCAGGATGGTGCCTGCTTAAATGCAAAGGGGAGAAGTGAAATACATGTGGTGGATATTTACTAGGTTGGGACATTCGAGTGAATACTGGTCATGAGAGATGGGGAAGAGTTAAAGAGGAAAGAGAGATTGGAAACTGAGGTAAACTGAAGTATTAGGGTATCTTCCTAGGAAGTTTGGCAGAAGAGGGGAAAAGGAAAGATAAAGAATTCCTAGATTGAGATATACGGGTGTTCATTGCTGATGATGATATAAAATTATTACAAAGGAGAGTTTCTATTGGAGAGAACTGTTGGATTAAAGTATTAAAAAGTATCAAAGCATCAATAGTAATTTTTAATGTGCAAATAAGAGAGCAAAAAGAGGAGCAGGAGGACACATAATAGGGCAATTTTACAATTAACTTATAGAAGTTAATATATATATTTATTTAAAAAACAAAACTGTCCACAATGGAAGTCCATTGTCTATTCTACAATCCTCTTTCTTATTTTTCATTATTGAAATGGTTGTGTTTTTTGATGATTAAGATCACAATAAATAATATTTTGAAATTGAACATTTTGAGTCAATTGTGTTTGCAGACTCTAAGTAGTGATGGGTTCTTCCAAATTGGAAAGGCCTTTGGAAAGGTTTCCAGTGACAGTCTGTACCTGCCACCCAGGGGCAAGCCTTGCTGAACAAAGACAAAGTCATCACTGGAAACTGATCATACAGTAAAAAACACTTTGGTCACCATGATCCATGAAATAAATAAAAAGACAAAATTGTCAGAGCAGACAAGGCTAATGAGGATGCAGTTTTTAGATGATCTCTAAATAGGAATTTAGATATTGATTTTATAGTATTAATTTTTCAATGACTGACAAGTTATCATATTATGAAGGACTTTTTTCTTTATTTAAAAAAATTTGGCTTCATTTCTGAATTTTTCTCCCACACCCCCACACCTACACACTTGACCGTCATCCAGAATCTGAAGGAACCTTGTAAAAAGATTAAAAAAGAAAAAAAATAGTTCAGCAAAATTTAGCAACAAGTTCCCTATGTCTAATAGTACATGCAATATCCCATTACAAACAGAACTGCAGATAGTACTAAACCCTCTTATCTTCTTTACTCTTATTCCTGGAAGAGAAAACTAGGAAAAAATTGATGGAGATTGAAGAGAGGTTGGTTTTTGATCTATATAAGGAAAAAGTATCCCAACTATCAATAAGTTGTCATGAAAGGCAGCAAATTCCCTAGCAGTGGAGATCAATCAATCATCAAACATTTATTAAGTGCTTACTCTGTGTCAGAGACTGTGCTAAGACCTGATACACAAAGGTAACAGTGAACAGTTCCTAGTATCAAGAAGCTTATCTTCTATCAGGAGAGGCCATGTGGTGTACGAAAAGATATAGACACTTAAGATACAAAGTAAATTTGAAGGGGAGTGTTTTTGAGGATAGGCTGGATGGTCATTTGTTGGGGAAGGAAATGGAGGGGAATTCAGGCCCAGTAAGAGGTCGGATAGATGCCTTTTAAGCTGAAGCCCTTGCTAGGATTCTGAGAATAATGCCATATCATACACCTTTTCATATTACAACATATTGTATTAATCAGATAACAAGCGTTTTTAAAGTCTTTTCCATGTGCCCAACATTGTACCAAGCATCGGGGATTCAAAGAAAAGCAGAAAATAGTCTCTGCCCTCAAAAAATTGATAGTCTAATGGGGGAGATAATATGTAAATATCAAGGTACAGACAAGATATGTGTGTGTGTGTGTGTGTGTGTGTGAATTTGTGTGTGTATGATACATATACACATATATAATAAATATATGCATCTGTGTGTATATGTATACACACACACATATACAGAGAGAGTAGGATGGAAGGTAATCTGTGAGAAGGCAGCATGAGCTAGGGAGATTAGAAAAAGCTTCTTGAAGAAGGGAGCATTTCAGCTGAGTCTTGAAGGAAGCCAGAGAAGTTGAGGTGAAGCAGGAGAGCATTCTAGGTATAAAGAATTCAGAGGGAAGGCAAAGAGATGCCCTTACTTCACAAATAAGGAAACCCAAGTCCAAGTGAGTTGTCACTTGTCCATTGTCACACAAGTACTTATATCAAATGAGGTTACCAACCTTCAAACACTTTACACGTTAAAGTTCAGCTATTTGTGATTTCAGGAGGATAGATCTTCCTTCCACAACTGCAGACTATAGCTGCCCATGTCTTAGTGTGGGACGGGAATCCCAGAAAATTGTGTCCCTGCTAGCCATCTCTGCCCTTGACCAGACTGGTCCTTGGATAATCCAAATACAGTCCATCAAATGGACCTTTAAGTTTTACCAGCTGGTAGATACAAAGTCATCATAGATAAAAAAACAGTCAATAAGTATTTATTAAGTACCTACTATGTACCCAGCATTGTGCTGCCTTTCCTAAAGGAGCTTACATTCTATTTTTACTCCAACATGTGCCAGACATGATTGGTCATCTAAACCTCTGCTTGAAAATCTTCAATGGCTGGAAAATCACTTTCTTCTGAGACAGCCCATTTTCATATGTCTCATTCTCATCTACTGGACATTAATTTCCAAGAAATAGAGACCAGTTACAAAAATGGGGTTGGTTTGGTGTGATAAGCAAGAGAACCAACAGATTTGTCTCATGAACACCAACTCTATCTTGTATTCTTCTCCTTCTTGTTTTTCTGCAAATCATCCATGGGAAATTAGATGGTATAAATCATCTGTGTTTCATAAATGCAGGTAGATACAATTAGTCAACATCTCTTGATACTAGGAAAACAAAGATCTTGACACTTACTTGCCACCTTTCCAAATTGACCAAGATTCACTGTTCTCTCTCCTCCCAACTGGGAAAGCCCCCATCCTTCCAATTAGATATTAGGTTACCTAATTTTGTATCCTATTGTTTTCTTTTAATTAATTGACATTACTTGATTTTTTTAAAATAAAAATCCATCTTACTCGATATTTAGGTATATTCCCAGTGGGCTGACTGGGAAGTCCACTGACCCATTTATTATGCTTGTTTTGCTAATAAATTATATAGCGCAGACTGTGTTTTTTCAGTTATTAACTATTCATGAAAGTAGGAACTGAGCTTTATTTAGGATCATGGGATTATTGATCTAAAGCAGAAAGGAACTCCATAGGCAATATAATCTAACTTCATTTTATAGATGAAGAAACTGTGTCATAGAAAGGTAATTTGCCCAAAGTAATTTGACATCAGAGACAGGATTTGAATTGGGATCTCCTGACTCAATGGAGCATCAAGGGAAGATCTGCTTTGGTTTCAAGATTTAAGGATTGTATTAAGAATAGCACCTCCTCTAAAAGAGGAGAATGTATTCTCAGCAGAAATGAATTGCTGAGATTGGGGCAAAAGGCAGCTGTGGGCCATGGGACATGGAAGAAGATATGATGACGAGCAGCTCCCTAAATCTTACAAGGACCTTCTTTGTTGGCCGAAGAAACTCATGGATATCACATTAATCTAGTTTAAAGTATTAACACATAACTTTTTCTCCTTTTTTTTTGTACTATAATATTTATTTCATTTTTTTTTTTGGTTGGCGTGGCTATTTATAATGTTTAATAAAAAGAATTTTCCATTGTGTCTATTTTCTGGACATTATTATTAATAGTAGTTTCATTTCATGATTATTAATGAAAATAATTTTGTTACATAGACATGGAGGGGATGTTCAAAATGCCCTGATGATTTCAGAGTCTATATTCTTTCTTCCAGGTATATCTATTCCCTACATTTCTTAGATATTAGACATTTATCAGAGAAATTTGCTTTAAAGTTCCCCCCCACCAATTAACTTTCTGTTCTAATTCTTGTTGCATTGTTCTTATTTGGGCAAAACCTTTAATTTCATGTAATCAAAACTGCTTATTTTATCTCCTACGATCATCTCTCTCCTTTGTTTCAGCAAGAGCCCTTTCCTTATTAATACTTATGAAAAGAATCTCTTTCCAACTTCCTATAATTGGTTTATAATATGGTCTTATATAACTTGGCCACATATCCATTTTAAGCTTACTGTATATCAAGTGAGATAACACATAAAAAGCACTTTGCAAACCTGAAAGCATGATATGAACACTAGCTATTAAGATTGTTGATGTGGATATCCCAACTAAGTTTGCTGAAAGAGAAACTAAAACCCAGACTGGGGAGGAGATTTGCCCTAAATCATAGACTTAGTAAGCATCAGAGCTAAGTTTGAGCCCAAGTCTCCTGTTAGCAAGTCCCATTTTCTTTTCACTAACCCAGGATTCCTTTAATCATCTTAGAGTACTCATTCCCTAAGATGCAGACTATACATTGACACATGCTCAAGCCAGAATCCCTAAAGGACTCTGGGAGAAGTTCAGGGCCCCAACCCCTGCCCTTTCTTGTGGGAATATGTTGGAATCTTTACAAACTGCTAACTCATTAGAGTTGATAGATTATTGATCTGATCTTACAAGAAGATGTTTTGGGCCAGAACCTGAAACAAGGTACAAAGTAGAACTAATTGATACAATGCTGGTGTTCACACCTTTACTCATTGGAGTTCACACCTTTGGGAAATTTGAGGGTTTAGTATGAGATATCTGAATTCACACCTCCCTTGAAGCTCTTAGGGCTAGAGAGCACCATGGGAGAAAACCCATAATCCCTCTCTCTCTCTCGTATAAAAGAAACAGACAGAGGCTCTCGGACAGATTTCAACAGAATTACATGAAAAGTGGAGCTGGCTGGAGGCTGAAGAAGGCAGAGGCAGAGGCAGAGGCAGAGGCAGAGACTGAAGGACAAAACCTTTGGATTTGGAGACATTTGGAGGGAGCTTTTGGAACCAAGCAGAGAGAGAGGCCTCAACTAACCAGGCTAATTTGGAAGGAGAAAATAAACATTTGTATTTTTACCAGCTGGCTGCATTTGGGGTAATTCTTGATCTGAACTGATACTAAGGCTGCCTCCAAGAAAACCTCCCCCGAGAAACCTACCTGCTCTCCCCCAGAGGGAACTATTCTACTTATTTTAAAAGAAGAACAGAATCACCACATTTTGGCACCTGAACAGGGACCACTATCACTACCATCCTCCGTCCCCTGCACGCTCCCAGCCAGCCGCAAAGGCAGCAGCAGCTGCAGAAGCCCAGGATTTTGGAGACAGCAGCGGCAGCCGCGGCGGCAACAACTGGGAGTCCATGGCGTACAGTCAGGGAGGCAGCAAGAAGAAAGTCTGCTACTACTATGATGGTGATATTGGAAATTATTATTATGGAGAGGGTCATCCTATGAAACCTCATAGGATCCGCATGACCCATAACCTGCTATTAAATTATGGCTTGTGTAGGAAAATGGAATTTTATAGGCCCCACAAAGCTACAGCAGAAGAAATGACCAAGTATCACAGCGATGAATACATACAATTTCTGCGCTCAATAAGACCAGATAATATGTCTGAGTATAGCAAGCAGATGCAAAGATTTAACGTTGGAGAAGATTGTCCTGTGTTTGATGGGCTTTTCGAGTTTTGCCAACTATCAACTGGTGGCTCTGTTGCTGGGGCAGTAAAATTAAACAGACAACAGACTGACGTGGCTGTTAACTGGGCTGGAGGTCTTCATCATGCAAAGAAATCAGAAGCATCAGGTTTCTGCTATGTTAATGATATTGTCCTTGCTATCCTAGAATTGCTGAAGTACCATCAGAGAGTCCTGTACATTGATATTGATATCCATCATGGTGATGCTGTTGAGGAAGCATTTTATACAACAGACCGTGTAATGACTGTATCATTCCACAAATATGGTGAATACTTTCCTGGCACAGGAGACTTGGGGGACATTGGTGCAGAAAAAGGCAAGTACTATGCTGTCAACTTTCCAATGAGAGATGGTATAGATGATGAGTCCTATGGGCAGATATTTAAACCAATAATATCAAAAGTGATGGAGATGTATCAGCCTAATGCAGTAGTGTTGCAGTGTGGTGCAGATTCATTATCTGGTGATAGACTTGGATGTTTCAATCTTACTGTCAAAGGTCATGCTAAATGTGTAGAAATTGTAAAAACTTTCAATTTGCCCCTTTTGATGCTTGGAGGAGGTGGATACACAATCCGTAATGTTGCCCGTTGTTGGACATATGAAACTGCTGTTGCCTTAGATTGTGAAATTCCAAATGAGTTGCCATACAACGATTACTTTGAGTATTTTGGACCAGATTTTAAATTGCACATTAGTCCATCAAATATGACAAATCAGAATACTCCAGAGTACATGGAGAAAATCAAACAATGTTTATTTGAAAACTTGCGCATGTTACCTCATGCGCCTGGTATACAGATGCAAGCCATCCCTGAAGATGCTGTTCATGAAGACAGTGAGGATGAAGATGGAGAAGATCCAGACAAACGAATTTCTATTCGAGCATCTGACAAGCGGATAGCTTGTGATGAAGAATTTTCAGATTCTGAGGATGAAGGGGAAGGAGGACGTAGAAATGTGGCTGATCATAAGAAAGGAGCAAAGAAAGCAAGAATAGAAGAAGATAAAAAGGAAACAGAGTACAAGAAAGCAGATGTTAAAGAAGAGGAGAAGTCCAAGGACAACAGTGGTGAAAAGACAGACACCAAAGGGTAACCCAGTACTAATTGAATCTCTTACAAGTTAAATGTGGTTAAGTTTCAGTTAACCTAGCCAAATTAATATATTCTAAGAATGATGAATACAACTAAGGAATTTTTAGTATCATATATTCAGAAATGATCTACATCAACCATCAGCTCTTGATGCTAGACTTTACAAAATGAATTACTATACCAAATCCTAGCTCTCAAAATTTAATGAGAACTAAATGAACAAAAAATAAACAGACATTTTCTGCCACTATAATATTTGTTTTGTTATATATAGTTACAAATGTTAGTTTAGTCAAAATGCATTTAAACTAAAATTGTGCCACTTTTATATTTTGCCTTTTGAACAGAACCAAATTGGAACAGTTCAGCAATCCTTGAATTAAGGGAGCCTCACACCAATTTCAGGAAAAAGTTTAAATTGGGAACATATTGGGAGGAAAAAAAAATACAGGTTTCTTTTCAAAAGAGACTGCTGACTTCATTTTGTACTACTTGGAATGGACCGTATTTATTTTCAAAATGGCTTTTTATGGTTGTTGGCAAGTTGTATTGTGAGTTTTTCTAATTATGATGCAAAATTTCTTTCTCCACCATGCTTTATGTGATAGTATTTAAAATTGATGTGAGTTATTATATTATGTCTAAAAATTGATCTATTAAAGAAGTAATTTGCCTTTCTGAACTGATTTTCCATCTTTTGTAATTATCTTTATTAAAAAACAAATTGTACTTGGGTTGTCTTTCATTTTTCATTGTAATAGGTTGTCAAATTTGGGTAGACAGGGTAGAGTACAAGGGTTACATAGAATTTGTATATTGGGTTTCATTGGGGGTGATGAGATTGATTGCAGTTAATGTGAAAATTTCTTGGGTATCTTATTAAGTTCATATACCTCAAATTGAACTGACCATAGTATGATATAGAAGTACCTGCATTATTGATTTTAATGAATTCCCTAGAAATCATTATTCAAATACAGTAAAACTTTTTTTTTAACTTAGTATTCAGATTGTAAAAGTATCAGTAACTACTCTACATTATTTGATAAGCTTTACCTCTCTTATCTGATCTTCAGATAACTCTCTAAGATGTCCCAATTCAGTTAAATATGGTATAAGACAATCCTAGATGAAGCTAGTTGTTACACCAAAGAAATAAACCATGTTTCTCTTTGGAAAAGGAATTAGATCTAAACGAGTGGAAATTGGTAGGAGAGGATCTTTGTCAATTCTATAATAAAAATGGGCCTAACTCAATTTCCAAAGACATATTTAATACATATAATTTAATACAACTAGCTTTAGGAAATTTTATAACTATTAAAATAAGGAAAAAGAAGAAACAGCAGCAGGGAGAGGTGTCAACTATACTAGGTGAAAAGGAGCAAGAATCAGATAAGAATGGAGTTAAGTACAATTCTGAGTATGATACTTCACAGCAGGAGGAATTAGGTCATTCTACATCTCATGACCTTCCCCCCACAATTAACCCTTCCTGGGTGGAAGAAGAAGGGGGAGGGAGAGAGGCAGAAACACAGTCAACTTCTCCTGTAAAGCAGAATTTGACAAGATTAGAAAAAGCATTAATTAAGGCAAAAAATGAAGGAGAAGATATATCTGATTTTATAAATGCATATCCTGTGATTGAAAAGCTTGACTCTTCAGGTCAAAAAGAGAGAAAATACACTCTTTTTAATTTGGAAAAAATTAAAGATTTGAAAAAGGGTTGCACTCTTTATGGGGCTACATCATCTTATATGAAGATGTTACTAGATAATTTGTCTTATGAAATCTTAACACTGAATGACTGGAAATCCATACTAAGACATGTCTAGAACCGGGACAAAATTTATTGTGACTTTCGGAGTTTCATGAATTATGTAGGATTCAAGCCCAATGCAATAGGCAAACAGGAGCTATTGGACAAATCACTTTTGACCAACTAGCTGGTCAAGGTCAGTATGCAGAGAGTTCAGAACAGATTTATTATCCCATAACAGTGTATGAGCAAATTTCTAAGGTTGCAATAAAAGCTTGGAATTCTCTCCCTGGACAGAAAGATGGAAATAATGCTTTCACAAAACTAGAGCAAGGTCCCAATGAACCTTTTGCAGATTTTGTGGGACATTTGCAAACAGCTGTAATAAGAACCATTGGAGAAAATGCAGCAACAGAAATAATGACTAGACATTTGGCTAAGGAAAATGCCAATGAGGTTTGCAAGAGAATTATATGGGGGCTAGACAAAAATGCTCCTTTAGAGGAGATCATAAGACACTGTGCCACAGCGGGCACAAATGCTTATTGTGTCCAAACTATGATGAACATGGAAAGACAAGGTCCTTCTTGGCAAAGGAATTCTACAGAAACTCGTCGATGTTTTCAGTGTGGAAAGGTTGGACATTTGAGAGCTCATTGTAGAAATGGAGATACAATGAGAAGACAGGCTGACAGAATAAAGGGCCCAAAACCCCATGTCCAAAATGTAATGGAGGCTTTCACTGGGCCTCTGAATGTAGACTGATCCAGAGAAATGAGAGGCAGGGCCTAGGCCCAAAGTATCAATCAAAGAACAGGTGGGGCATGATAGCAGCTAAGGTCACACCCAGAGAGACTTTAGAAATTCAGGACTCTGATGTCATCAACCAACAGAAAAGCAATCAGGATTACAGTTGGAGAGAATATAGATTTTTTAACCCAACTGGGCAGTGTCCAGTGCAAACAACTCCAATGTAATTACCAGATGATGAGGAGAAATCCCAAATTTCTAAAGTCTCTCTGGGTGTGACCTCAGCTGCTATCATGCCCCACCTGTTCTTTGATTGATACTTTGGGCCTAGGCCCTGCCTCTCATTTCTCTGGATCAGTCTACATTCAGAGGCCCAGTGAAAGCCTCCATTACATTTTGGACATGGGGTTTTGGGCCCTTTATTCTCTCAGCCTGTCTTCTCATTGTATCTCCATTTCTACAATGAACTCTCAAAATAGAAGGGAATTAGATAGGTTAACTGCTTGGGGAAGAGGATCTGCTTATATTTCCACAGGTGGAAAAGGAATCAGATGGCTGACAATGAGACTATCAAAAGAACTTTAAAATCTTCAGCTTTCAGTTCCTGAAAAACCAGCAACAATCATTGTATTTCTGTAGATGAAATAGAAAAAGAGAAAAACTTCAAAACAAAGGAGATTTAAGAAACATCTGACACTGAAAGAGCATGGCTGACAATGAGACTGTTAACAGGACTCTTAAAATCTTCAGGAATCATTGGATTTCCTAACACAAGATGAGACTGTTTTAGTTCTTGAAAAACCAGCAAGAATCATTGGATTCCTTCAGATGAAAAACTGTTGATGAGAATTTTGCAGTACTTCAGAGCTTACAGGAACTATTGGATTCCTGGCACATAAACTAATGGACAATGGAATCCTTTTGGACAATTTCTAGGTCTTATGGACATGTATAAATTTTCAGGTTGATTTATGTTATTTGTTACATTACTACTTGCCTGTATTATATTGCTATGTGCTTATGTATTTTATGTAATTGCAAGAATCATTGGATTTCTTGAGATGAAAAATTGTTGATGAGACTATTGCAGTACTTAAATTTTCATGTTGATTCTTGTTATTTGTTACATTACTACTAGCCTGTGTTATATTGCTATGTGCTTATGTAAATTATGTGTAATGCCTCCCATATTGATGGATTCATGTATACCATGTATATCTGTTTCAAAGTTCTGGCCCATATTGATGGATTTATGTGTACCTGTTTCAAGTGAGCCCCTTCAGAAACCCGCTAATCTGATTTGACTTCCTATTTCCTTTGGTGTTTTCATCTCCCTTCCTGAGGTGTCAGGGAAGATGTGATCACCTTTTTTGGGGGGTTCTCACCTCCTTGAGAAGTCAGGGAGGTCATGACCACCCTATGTTCTAAAACAAAAGAAAGGGGGAGATGTTGGAATCTTTACAAAACTGCTAACTAATTAGAGTTGACAGATTATTGATCTAATCTTACAAGAAGATGTTTTGGGCCAGAACTTGAAACAAGATACTAAGTAGAACTAATTGATACAACGCTTGTGTTCACACCTTTACTCATTGGAGTTCACAAGTATGAGAGATTCACAAAGTTAACTATGTAACTTTGTGAATTCACACCTCCCTTGAAGCTCTTAGGGCTAGAGAGCACTATGGGAGAAAACCCATAATCCCTCTCTCTCGTATAAAAGAAAAGACAGAGGCTCTCAGACAGATTTCAACAGAATTACATGAAGAGTGGAGCTGACTGGAGGCTGAAGAAAGCAAAAGCAGAAGCAGAGACTGAAGGACAAAACCTTTGGATTTGGAGACATTTGGAGGGAGCTCTTGGAACCAAGCAGAGAGAGAGGCCTCAACTAACCAGGCTAATTTGGAAGGACAAAATAAACGTTTGTATTTTTACCAGCTGGCTGCATTTGGGGTAATTATTGATCTGAACTGATACTAAGGCTGCCTCCAAGAAAACCTCCCCTGAGAAACCTACCTGCTCTCCCCCAGAGAGAACTATTCTACTTATTTTAAAAGAAGAACAGAATCACCACAGGGACAATTTTATGGACTGTTGTTATGCCCCCATAGAAATAGGAACACAGAGATAGAAGAAATCTTAGGGATCACTTAGTTCAACTCCATTTTACAGATGGGGAAGTTGAGGCTCAGAATGATGATATGACTTTCTTATTGTCATGAAGGTAGTAAGCAAAACAGTCACAACTATAGCCCAGGTCTTCTGACTTCTAACAAAATACTTTTTCCCCATTACATCAAAGTGCCTTATTCTTAGAAACCCTAAGAGAGGTGGCAGGTCTGGGGAGCTTTAAGTCCAATCCCAAGGGCAAGAATAGGACCCGGAACCTCAGTGATCTTTCCTGAGGTCAAAGATCCTTTCTTTCATCTAATCTATATACCCTAGAAACTTTGGACTTTTATTTATCCAGAAAGGTGTAAAATCCTTTAGAGTTTGCAAAACAAGGGGAAAGGGAAGTTTCTTAACTAGGTTGTGGATGAGTTAGGCTGCAGTGAAATCAATGGTAATCCATAAGATGTGACTTTAACAGGCATCTGTCCTCAACAACTCTCACTGGTTTATCATAGTTTGTGAGCATTTAATTTTAGCAAGTCCTAGGTTATAAATCTAGAACTGAAAGGAGCCCCAGAAGCCATCTGGTTAATGCATCATTAAAAAAATAAATACTGCTATCTTTTATTTTAAAAATATTTTCTTACACTTGCATTGAAAAATACATTTTCTTACACAGGATGATGAGCATGGAAATATGTTTAAAAGAACTGTACGTGTTAAACTTATATTGGATTGTTTGGTGTTTAGAGGAGAGGGAAAGGGTCAGAAGGGAGGGAGGGAGAAAATTTGGAGCACAAGGTTTTGCAGAGGTGAATGTTGAAAATTATGTTTTCATGAATTGGGAAATACAAAGTTAAATAAAATACCTACATTTTGCAATGTATCCCCTTTCTTTCTATTAGAGAGCAATTTCTTAAAAGAGGAGAATAAATTAAACAATTTAAATAAATTAACCCCCATATTGAGAAAATCTGACATTATATGCTTTGCTCCATACTCATAGTTCCCCTATACACACCCTATAAAAAAACAGGACCAATACCCTCATTTCCCTGGAGAAACTGAGCCTAGACTAGGTTGGGTGAAATTGGAAGAAGCCTCAAAAGCCAGACAGTCCGACTCACACCTGAGCAGGAGACTTTCCTACAACACCCCAACAAATGGTTAGCCAGACTCTGAAGCTTTCCAGTGACAGGGATCTCACTACACAGAAAGAAAAAAACTCAGGGCTTTCTCTGTGAATGACTCCCTGAAGAAACCCAAATTTTGTGCATCTAATTGCACCCCAATATCAGCTTCTGAAGCTCTCCCAGGCTGATGGCTCAGGAAAAGCTACATGCAATATACCCCACCCTTTGCTGTAATAATACCCTCATTGCTCCCTGAACAGGGCTCAAGGTCGTGATTTTGTGAGGGACCCTCTCTGAGGATTTCCTGGAACCTTGCATGCAAACTTAATTTGTCCAAGTAGGATCCCAAAGCCTTGCAGGATCAATTCAGAGTCATCGGAACTTTATTTTTAGCCATGCTTTAACAGGGAAGTGTTCCCAAGCATGGCTCCTATTCTGGTCTGAGAAGGAAGGTTTGATCTCTCTCCTAAAAGAATGAGCCCTATCAAACTGGGCATCCCTTTTGTCCCAGCAGTGTTTCTACTGGGCTTATATCCCAAAGAGATCTTAAAGGAGGGAAAGGGACCCAAATGTGCAGAAATGTCTGTGGCAGCCTTGTTTGTAGTGGCGAAAAACTAGAAACTGAGTGTATGCCCATCAATTGGAGAATGGCTGAATAAGTTGTGGTGTATGAATGTTATGGAATATTATTGTTCTGTAAGAAATGACTAACAGGATGATTTCAGAAAGGCCTGGAGAGACTTATACAAACTGATGCTGAGTGAGATGAACAGAACCAGGAGACCATTATACACAACAATAAGACTATACGATGATCAATTCTGATGGATGTGACTCTTTCCAACAATGAGATGATTCAGGCCAGTTCCAATGATTTTATGATGAAGAGAGCCATCTATACACAGAGAGAGAGAGAGAACTGTGGGAACTGAGTGTGGAGCACAAGATAGCATTTTCATTTTTTTGTTGTTGTTATTTGTTTCTATTTTTTTCTCATTTTTTCCCTTTTTGATTAATTTTTTTCTTGTGCAGCAAGTTAATTGTATAAATATGTATGCATATAGTTGGATTTAACATATATTTTTTACCATGTTTAACATATATTGGATTACTTGCCATCTAGGAGGAGGAAAGGGGGGAAAATTTGCAACACAAGCTTTTGCAAGAGTTAATGTTGAAAAATTATCCATGCATGTTTTGAAAATAAAAAGATTTAATTGGAAAAAAAAAAAAAAGAATGAGCCCTACTGATTTTAGAATCAGGGGCCTGGATTCAAACCCCAGCTCTGTCACACACTCATACTTGCATCTTCTATTTTTATCCTATAGGGTAGTTGTGAGGAAAGCTTATTGTGAATCTTAAATTACTAGAGAATTGTGAGTTTTTATCATACTTTGCATCTTTTCCTGTCACAGAGCTCTTAATGCAATAAGTTTTTGATGTTTGTTGACTGATTCACTGGATGGATGGCTGATTCAGTGAGCAGTTTGAGCTTTCAAAGGTCTGGCTTATATTTTCTTCTTGACTCTAGATATTAGAACCAAAAACCCCATGGGAATTAGACAGAAGGACCTGGGGAACAAATATAAATTGAGGAATCTGAGACAGAGACAGAGACAGACATAACAAGTGAGAGAAAGACACAGAGACAGACAGAGAGAGAGAGAGAGAGAGAGAGACAGAGACAGAGAGAGAGACAGAGATACATAGCGAGAAAAAAAATGGGGCGGACACAGAGAGACAAAGATAGAGGCAGAGAGGGAGAGAGAAGGAAGGAGAGAGGAGGAAAGGGAGGGAGGGAGGAAGGGAGAGAGAAGTCATATAAAGATAGTGCCAAAGAGTATGGAATGAAGGTCTCTGAGAGCTGGGTTTCTAAGAGCTGGAGGTGGGCAATATCTACCCTGTCAAGAAAAGTCCAAAGATCTGTCCCAGAGTCTGTTCAGAGGCAGCAATAGGAAATGCATGATTTAACTGACCTGGGAGGGAGGGCTGAAGGACTGATAAATTCATCAGCAATTTTCCTTATCAGATTAGGAGCTGAGTTCAAGTAAATGACTTTGAGAGGGAAGACCCTCTTTTCTTTTACTCCCAAATCCTGTTTACTCCCAGTCCACTGAGTTCCTCCAGCTTTGCTTAGTCCTAATTCCTTCTTTCCACCCCAGCCATGTTCACTCCTGACTTCCTTCCTTATCCCCACCCTAAATACTCTCATCCTCTCTATTCCCTTACCCTACCCTTTACTCCTTGTCCACATCCTCCATCAGTCCTCCTCTCTTCTAGTATTCTTGATCCTTCCAGTTCTGCTCACTCCTACCCTTCTCTGTGCCATCTCGATCATATTCATTCCTCCTCAGATCTGCTTCCTACTACCCCGTTCAGTCCTCACTCCTTCCAACCCTATTTGCCACCAATGCTCCCTTTCCTTCTCTTTCAGATCACCTCCCTCAGATAGCCCTTTGCCCCAGCCATGTTTCTCTCTAACAGTGATAAAAGCCTATCTTATGGACCTGTGCCAGCCAGTTCTGGCTGAATTCAAGATCTTCTAGAGGAGTGTGGGAAGTAAGTGGAGTAGAGAAATGATAAGGAATAATCAGATAGGACAATGAAAGAGCACAGTGCAAAAAAAAAATATTAAATGAACTTAATGCTTTACTGAATGAATTTAGGAAGGAAAGCTTAGGTTATACAACATCAATTGGATCCCTCACTGCTGCTAGGCAATCCTACTGTACTTCCCTCATCACCTCACTCTCCACAGCAGCTCTTGAAATCTTTTCAAACCTTTCATGGCTCCTCCTTCCCCATTCTGCCAGCTAAGACCCTTGTCTCATATTTTACAGAAAAAATTTACCACGTACTCTCTATTTTCCATTTCCTGTCACTCAGATGCCTTTAGCCACTGTCTCCTCTTTTACTCCTATTTCACATGAGGAAATGAGCTCACTCCTTACTAAGGCTAACTCCTCAATTGATCCCATTCCATTCTATCTCCCAACAGATCACTTTCTCTGTCGTTTCTACTCTGTCACTTTACTGGCTCCCTACTGCCTACAAACATCTCTATACTTCCCTTATTGTTAAAAAACAAAACAAAAAAAACCCCTCACTTGATCCTTCTGTCCTTGAAAAACAACATCCTCTATCTCTTCTATCCTTTGTAGCTAAACCTGAAAGGCTGCCTACAATAGGTGTCCCCATTTTCTCTCCTCTCAGTCTTTTCTTAATTCTTTACAACTTCTGAGTTCATCATTCCACTGAAACTGCTTTCTGCAAATTTATCAATTATCTCATAGTTGCCAAATCCAATCCTCATCCTCTATCTTCATTCTCCTGGAGTGGAGAATGCAGCACTTGACACTAATGATCACCCTTTCCTCTTTGATGCTCCCTTAGGTTTTCAGGATACCCACACATTCTCATGGTTGCCTCTTGTCTTAATTACTCCTCTGTTCTTTTTTTGCTGAATTCTTGCCTAGAGCATGCCCTCCAACTATAGATATCTCCCAGTGTTTTGTAATGGGCCCTCTTCTCCCTCTATGTTACTTAGTGATCTCATTAGTTCATTAGCTATTAGCTCATGGATTTAATTACCATGTTAATGCGTGTGATTCTCAAATATACCTATCATAATCCAATCTCTCTGTTGACCTCCAATTTTGCATCTCCAGTTGCCTTTCAGATATTTCGAATTGGGATGGCCAGAAGACACTGAAACTCATGTTCAAAATGGAGCTTATTATTTGTCCTCCTAAATCTTCCCCATCTCCACTTTTGCTATTACTGTAGAGGGCAATGACATCTTTCTAGGCCCTGAGGCTTGAAACCTAGGAGTCATCCCACAAGCATTCAAATCCCTTTATAAACATCCCCCTAACTTTCTAGGTTTTTTACCCCTTATTTTCTATTACAAACAAAATACTCATTTTTTTTTTTTAACAGTTGGAATTAAGTGACTTACCCAGGATCACACACCTGGGAAGTGTTAAGTGTCTGAGACCAGATTTGAACTCAGGTCCTCCTGACTTGAGGGCTGGTGCTCTATCCACTGTACCACTTAGCTACCCCTCAATCTCCTTTTAGGCATTTTCTCTGGTTGTCCCCAAGACCTGAAATGTTTTGCCTCCTTATTGCTGTCTACTGGCTTCCTTTAAGTCCCAACTACAATCCTATATTCTATATATATTCTATATTTTGAAACCCCTCTTAATTCTAGTGTCTTCTCTCATTTATTTACTTCCTTTTTGTCCAGATTCTACTGTTTTTTCTCTTATTTATAGCTTTTTTGTCCAATATATAGCTTGTTTATATACATTAGTTTGTTGTCTTCCACATCAGCAATTTGAGGAACTAGCCTTTGCCTCTTCTTGTACTCTTAGTGCTTAACACAATACTTGGCACATAATAGGTACTTAATAAAAGTGGATAGACTAATTAGATGTAGCTGCATTTCCTCTCCTCTCTTAGGTTGGACTAGAATCTGAAGTTCAATGGTCACTTCCTGCTTTTGCCTTGAATTCCAGATTCTTTCCACTGTGCCAAAGCAATAACTCACCCACTCTCAACTCTCCAATAAGCCCACTTACTGAGATAGGAAAGTAGTCAGCCATGTACTTCCACACACGACATCGCTTTAGGAACTGGATCTGTCTCCCACCTTTCCTTGGGGTGTCTCTATCCAGGTACCACCAGGCTGAATATAGCATGCTGAGGAACCAAAAGCGGGTGAAGAAGAGCCCAATGAAGATGGCTATGCAGATTATGCCTGGGAGAAGAAAATATGCAATGTAATCAGCGGGACAGCTCAGATCCGAGTGCCCACCTCAGCATAAGCATGAGTCAGGCCGCTGTTTTGGTAATGAGCTCCCTGTCACGGGAGGTCTATAAGCAAAGACTGGATGACTACATCAGGGAAGTTAGAGAGGAGACCTCTGCATTAGATGGGAGGTCACACTGGAATAAATATGAGGTCACAAACCCTGATAGTCAATGTGATTAGAGTCAATGAAATGCCAGTTCTGATATTTTGCCTTCTATGCACTAAGGTCTCTGACATTTCACATTCTATCTAAAGGTAATCCTGAGGCAGCATAATGTGGTAGAAAGAGGACCTTGATCCAGTCTCTGGCTCTCTGCCATTCATTAGCTGTGTGGCTTTGAGCAATTCATTAATCCTTGGGGCCTACATTGTCTCCCCTCTTCCCCCAGTAAAATGAGAGTATCAGACTAGGGCAGTTCTAAGACCCCTTTCCTTTAGAAATTTTTTTGTGGATATCTTTTATTTTTGTATCGTCTTACTTTAGCTACATCTCTCTTCCTTTCTGTATCCAGAACTCATCTCTTGTGGGGGAGAAGAGATGAAGAAAAAGGAAATGAGAGGGAGAAGAAAGAAGATAAGAAGGAGGAAGGAGGGAGAGAGGGAGAGATAAAGTGAGAAGGGAACAGAGAGAAGAGAGGAAGAGGAAGAGAGGTAGACAGAGGGGGGAGGAGGAAGAGAAGGAGGAAAAAGACAGAGAGAGAGAGAGAGAGAGAGAGAGAGAGAGAGAGAGAGAGAGAGAGAGAAAGGCAAAAAGAGAGAGAGACAAAGAGAGGAAGAGAGAAAGGAGAGGGAGAGAAGGAAAGGAAGAGAGAAATAGAGAAGAGACAGAGAAGAAAGAGAGAAGGGGAGAGAGAGAAGAAGGGTAAAAGAAAGGCACACACAGAGAGAATAGTAGCTTAGAAAAGCTGAGCTATATGTCAATTGTCTGACAGTATATTTTACCAACCACCAAGGGCCCTTTTTAAAAAGTATTTGCCTCTATACCAACGTAGCTGAGCCTTGGATCCACTTCTTCTGTTAATCTTGTCAGCATATTTCCCACTCCAGGTCCCTAGAATTTCATATTAGTAATTCTGTCCTTTAATCGTGACGTTATATTTACTCCTTTTCGATATCTTATTGTCTAGCTCATTGGAGGCACTCAGAAAATATATAGTCAGCGATTGCATAGGTCTAGAGAAGCCCACTTTGAAAGACACAAAGCAAACACACACACACACACACACACACATAATATACAGCTAGGGTTAACCAGGGAAGGCTTCCTATATACAATGAGTTTTAAATCTAGCTTGGCTGTCAAATCATAAGAACATGGGATTAAAAACTGGTAGGAGATCAGCTGGAAATCTATTCCAACTTTCTCATCCTTAGAGGAAGTCCTAGGAACATGTGTAAGTCTGTTTCTGGAAATGCTTGAAGACTTGGGATGGAGGGACCCTTCTCTCCCCTTCAAGGCATGATAAAGATACAGACTTTGTATTGACTGCTGATTTGGAATTGGGTATGCATTTAGAAGACACTATCTGACCAAATCTCTCCCTGTCCTTCTCTACTATTCTTTCTTCCCTCTCTTCCTCTTGGTCCATCAGTGTCTCTCCTCTTCTTCATCTTTCCTTTCTTCTCCTTCCCTCCTGTGTCTCTCTGTCTCTCTTTCTCTCTGATTCCCTTCCATTTCTCCTCACTTCTCCTCTCTTTCTGTCAGTCTCTCTTTGTCTTCCTTGCTCCATTTCTCCTCTCCTCCCTTTTCCTAGGCCCTTCTCTCTGCCTTCCTTCATCTTTCCTATTTTCTCTGCTTCCCCTCCATTTCTCCTCTCCTCTCTTCCATGTGTCTTTCTCTGCTCTTTCCATCTCTCCTATCCTTCCCTCCTCCTTTCTTTCCTACTCTTCTGATTGTTTGAATGAAGAAGTAAGGACTGTATTCTACATCATCAGGTTCTCCAGGATTGAGACTTCATTGACCAATTCTCATTACATACAGATGATGGTGGTAGTAGCTCAGAATGATTAAGAACTTCAAGAACATGTATGACCACCAAAGGAAGTAGGTCAGTCATGAAGCTAGAGTGAATTTTAAGTGACGGATAGCCTAAGGGTTCTATGGACACATTCAAGATTTTAAAAAGAACTGACAGAAAACAGCCTACCCACAGTATTTAATGGAGGATTTTAAAGGCATGGACTAAAATCACCCAGGAATAGATAAGGATAGGATGAGAATTACCCTGTGGAGCAACTCTCTACCCCCGGATGAGATCACTGATTCATCCAAGCATTTTTATTATCTACTGATAGTAGGCACCAAAGAAATATTAAAAAATATATATTTATAGAAGTACATTTTGTGATTGCTATGAATTGGAAATCAAAGAGATTGCAAATCAAATTGCCTATCAATTGGGGAAAGGCTACACAAGCTGTGGTCTGATTATAATGGAATATTATTGTACTGACAAGTAGGATGATTTAAGAAAAATATATTAAGACTTATATGAACTGATACAAGGTGAAATGAACAGAACCAGGAAAATGTACACAGTACACAGTACTATTGTTCTAATCTCAACAATACAACAATCCAAGAAAATACCAAAGGACTACATACTATCTGTGTCCAGAGAAAGAAGTGTTTGAATATAGACTGAAATGTACTATTTTTCATTTTCTTTCTTTTGTTCTTTTTCTATTATTTGAGCCTTCTTGTACAAAATAACTAATATGGAAATATTTACATGACTGCACATATATAATCTCTATCTGATTGTTAATCTATCTTAGGGAGGGGGAAAGAGAAGAAGGGAAAGACAGAATTTGGAACTCAAAAACTTTAAAAGAAATAAATGTTGAAAATTGTTTTAATGTATAATTGAGAGAAAATAAAAATGTATAAAAAATTTTAAGAAATTTTTTAATGAATAGATACAAAAATCTTTTATTTCTCTAGTGCATAATACAACATACAGAATAATATTAGATGCTTAATATTTGTCAGATGAATTAAATGAATGGATGAAAGAATTCAGTGCCTCCTTTCTGCAAAGTCTTATACCAGGTACTAAGAATAAAACAATATTTTCTTTTTGGGGTGAAGGGAAAAGAGGAAACAATCAGAGTTAAGTGATTAGGGTCATACAGCTAGTAAATGTCTGAGGCTATATTTGAACTCAGTTCCTCCTTACTCTAGGGCTAATGCTCTAGCCATTATACTACCTAGCTTCCCTAGGACAATTGTTTTCTATCAGGAAATTCTTAGTTCTCCAGTTCTGTCATCTCTATCTAAATTCTGCCTGAATTTACAAAGCTTCTGTACAAAGCTGAAGAGCTCACATAAAACTTGACTTATCAAACTCTTAAGCATTATATTGTGTAATATTGTATGAAATACTTATGCATGTCTATGTAATATTCCCATAATTTAATTACTCATCATATTGGGGTAACTAAGTGGTACAATGGATAGAGTCCTAGTTCTGAAGTCAGGAAGACACATATTTCTGAGTTCAAATCTGCCTTCAGATACTTACTAGTTGTGTGATCCTGGGAAACTCACTTAACTCTTTTTGTCTCAGTTTTCTCATCTGTAAAATGAGAAGAAATGGTGAACCACTCCAATATTTCTGCCAAGAAAACCCCAAACGGGTTCATAAAGAGTCAGACAAGAATAAAAACAACTAAACAACAAAAATAGCAATGACTTCCATAAAGGTGGGAATTCTTTATTAACCAGACTTGGAGGAGACATCCCTTGAGTATGCTCACTCGCTCTCTCTCTCTCTCTCTCTCTCTCTCTCTCTCTCTTTCTTTCTGAAAGGGATGGAAAAGAAAAAGAAAATCCATTCATGGTAACTAGACAAATACAAAGTATCTGAGAGTTCATCCAGCAAGATGCTCTCAGGACTTACATGAATATGCCTGCAAAAAATGTTTAAGGAAGACATACTTTTAAGATTAATTAAAGCCTAATAAGCTACAGACAAGATATGCAGATAGTGATGGGAGGTAATTTATATGGAAATGAAAGATAGAGTATTGTCTAAGAGGAGCATTAAGGTCAATTTAAGTGAATCAGAGTGTACAGAGTGATGTAAAGTATAAGAAGACTGGAAAGGCAGGAAGGGGCAAGATTGTACAGGACTTTAAATGCTTAGGAAAGAAAATGTCATCTACAAGCAGAGAAAGAACTAAGAAGACTGAATGTAATTAAACACATTGCTATGTTTTTTCTGCCTTTTTTTTTAAACTCTTCCATGTTTTTCCCCATTTGCTCTGATTTTTCTCTTCCAACATAATTAATAAAAAATGTATTAAAAATTAACTAATAGTTATTTACAAAAAAAAGTATCAGGTATTAAAAATGGGATGGAGTCTCAGAAAAACCTTTTCAAAATAAACTTTCTAATCCAAATTAATATTCCTGTTCCCTTCTTTGTAAAATGATTCTATTAATAGCAGTCCAGAGGTAACTAAAGTGACACAGAAAATGAAACATTGGACTTGAAGTCAAAAAGACTCAAGTTCAAAAGCTGCCTTGGACATTCTCTAGCTATGTAAGCATGGAAAACTCACTTATTTTCTCTAAGTCTCAGTTTTCTCATCTGTAAAATGGAGAAAATAATGTGCCTTCTGAGTACAGGGTTACTGTAATCAAATATTAAATAATTTTGCAAACCTCAAAAAAAAAAAAAAAAAGGCTATTGCAATACTCCAGACAAAATGACCTACCATTTTGTAGGTCACTGAATGAATGAAGACCAGATTGTGAAAATAGAAAGAACACGATTTGGTAAGAGATTGAATGAGATGAATGAAAATGAAGAAATGGCACCAATGTTGTAAGCTTAGTTAATAGGAATAGTGTGATGCCCTTGATAATAATAGGGAAGCTTAAGGGAGGGGAGAGTTTAGAAGGAAAGAAAATGAATACTGCTTTAGATAGGTTAAGTTATAAATATCTACAGAGGGACAGCTAGGTGGCTCAATGGGTAGATCACCAGCCCTGATGTCAGGAAGATCTGAGTTCAAATCTAGCCTCAGACACTTAATACTTCCTAGCTGAGTGACCCTGGGCAAGTCATTTAACCCCAATTGCCTTAGAGAAAAAAAAACCAAAAAACAAAAAAATATACCTACTGAACAAGTTCAAGATGTACAAAAAACATTTAGTGATATGAGACTGAAGCTCGGGAGAGAGATGAGGACTGGATATATAGACCTGGAAATCATCTACATACAGATTATTAAAACTATTAAACCCACAAAAGCTGATGAAATCATAAAGTGGCATAGTATAGAATAAAAAATAGAATTTAAAAAAAACAAAAACATGAGAGTCCAGGACCCAAGAGCCTTGACTTTCATCAATCAGTTGGGAACTTCTCGGGGCAGAGCCAAGATGACAGAGCAGAGGAAGCAGCTGAGCTCTCCCAATATTCCTCTCTAAACAATCTTAAAATAATGTCTCAAATTGACTTCTGGATTAGGAGAGCTAACAAAAGGTAGGAGTGAGACATTTTGCCAGTCCAACACAATTTAGCAGATTGGAAGGAAAGGTCCGTGACATTGGAATGATATGACCATATGGCAATAACATCAGCAATAAGACTGGAGGTAGCAGCAGCAGCAATAGCTTGAGGATCTCTCAAAGCCCAGATGGTAAAGGGATTAGGTTACCAATCAGAAAGAGATTACAGGGAACCCTTCTGCTAGTTCTAAATACAGAACTGGGTACTATTTGACAATTCCATTGGCAAAACCTATTTTCAGCCACACTTTCAGGGTGGAGAAGACTGTCTGCAGTCTCAAGAAAGCAGAAGCTTTGAGGAGTGGTAACACTTCTGTGACCACACCTCTCCCTAAATCACCACTTTGGGAGCTCTGAAAACTTCCAATCCTCCAAAACTAGCTCTGAAAACATTATGAAAAGAGCCTGATGCTTGGGATGGGCCCTATCCTACCCATCCTCACCTCATGGACAGAGCCCAACTTTAACATAAAGCTCAAAGTAAAGAAATAGTTCAGAAAAATAATCAAACAACAACAATAAACAGAACCAACCATAAAAAGCTATTATGGTGATAGGGAAGAGTGATACAAACCTGAAGAAGATACTAATATTTAAAAAGTTAGAAACAAAGCCTCAAAGGAAAAAAAAATGTGAATTTGATATTAACTCAACAAGAATTTCTGTGAGAGATTTAAAAAATCAAATAAGAGTACTAAGAGAAAAAAAGGGAAAAGAAATAAGAATAATGCAGAAATATTATTTTTAAAAAGACAACAACTTGTTAAAAAAAAAAGGGGGGGGCCTACAAAAATACTGAAGAATATAACACCTTTAAAAAGTTAGTAGTATGAGTTGAATGAAGATTTAGCAAAGAAAATTGAAAAGGCAAAAAGGGAGCCAAGAGAAGACAACCTCCTATAAATCTAAATAAAAGAAAGTATCAAGAAGGAGAAGGTGATTAACAGTGCCAAATGGTACAAAGAGGTTCAAAAGGATGAAGATCAAGAAAAGGTCAATAGATTTGGCAACTAAAAAATCAGTGTGGAAGTGGAGCCAAGGTTTCAGAATAGCAAGAAAGAGTACAGCTAAGTTTTGCCCCACAACTCCTCCATACATGTCTAAAAAACACACTAACCTAGATCCTGATTGGGAAATATAAGGCGGGGGAAAGTTAACAGCAAGTCATTTCTCCAGTGCAGATTGGCACAGAGACGGAAAAGCCTACAGACAAAGGAGACAGATTATAGTCAGTAATAAACACACATCCCATTCCACAGCAGCAACTGAAAGAGAAGTAAGAATGTGCTAACAGTAAAATAACATTCTAGGTCTACGCCAAAGATTCTAGGAACTGTGCATGTTGCAGGAGCAGGTGCTAATTGGCAGCTCTTTTATTTAGTTCCAGATCATAGATACCTCCACTTATGGATGGCATTCCAGGATGAAAAACAAAAGGAAGCCCTAGACTATGTGTTGAACAAGGTGCAAATACAGAAGCAAGTAGCAGCTGGGTAGCTCACATCCCAGAAACAGATCAGTCTCTTACTGCCAAACTCCATTCCAATTTGAAAAATGCCATGGAATAACCAGAACTGGGCAGGGAAGCGTTAAGTTCTGTCACTATGAACTTAAAAGTTTTCCAAGAGGCAGCTAGATGGCACAGAGGATAGAACACCAGCCCTGAAGTCAGTAAGACTTGAGTTCAAATTTGACCTCAGACACTTAACACTTCCTAGCTGTGTGACTCTGGGTAAGTCATTTAACCCTAATTGCCTCAGCAAAAAGAAAAAAAAAGAGTTTTCTAGTTGGCTTACAGTGGTTGAGTCCAGCACACATCTATTGGTACTTCCAACTAGTGACAAGCCCAACAAGGTATGTTGCTTTCATACCTATCTGGAACTTTCAGAGTTCAGATCAGGAGAGAAGTGATCAGACTTTTCCCTGAGGCAGACCAATTTGAGAGCACTGTTCTTTAACCTTTGCTTTCCCTGAGATTCTATAATAATAATACAATAATCAGTATCCCTAAGAATGCATTAGCAGGACCTAAGAAACAGGAGCACAGTCTAGATATTTTTTTCCAGAAGTACGCAGAGCCTGCTCCTAATAAAGTTCAAAGTTAGGAAGTGGGCTGGAAGAATGAACAAAAACAAATAGAAAAAAAGAATCCCACCACAAAGAGATATTATGGTGACAAGACCACCCAAAATATAAATTCAGAAGGATTTTTGGAGAAAACTTCAAAACATCTACAAACAAAAATTCAAAGAAAAAGCACAGCTTAGGCCTAAATTCAACTAGAATTACTGGAAGAAATGACACAAGAATTTTGTCTTTTTAAAAAAGAGTCAAAATGATTCAATAAATGAGTGTAGGAGAAAAGAATTAGGAATAAACAATCATAAAAAACTAAAACATAAACTATTTATATTCTGATATGGGATGATGATATGTATCCAGGGTCACAGAAGTCTAATTAGGCAAAGATCCTAGAAGTGCTTTTAATATGTTTCAAGGATTTTAAAAGTAGAATGAAATGATGATGACATAATAATAATATGAGTTTGATCCTTTCCTCTCCTATTTCTTCTAGTATCTTTCCCCAGAGTAATCCTACCTTGCCTATAATTTTTAATTGATCTTTATTTACTGCTTCCAAGCTGTCCACAAATAGGCCCAAGTCTCCCTAACCTTTAAAAAAATAAAATAAATATTTTTTGAGGCCTTATCATTCCTTCAAGCCAACATCCTATATCTATCTTTCCCTTCTCACACAAATTTCTAGAAAAAGCTATCTACTCTCACTGACTCCACTCTTTCTCCCTTTTCTCAGTTCTTTGTCTTCTATGGTCTAGCTCCTTACCTTATTACTCAACTAAATAGATTATGCACAAAGTTATCAGCAACTTTTTAATTGTCAAATCTATTTGTCTTTTCTTTGGCTTCAGCCTTTTTAATTTCTCTTCATTTGACACTTCTGGCCACTTTTTTCCCTCTTTTTGAATACTCTTTCCATTCTGGATTTTCATAACATTTCTCTTTAATTTTCCTCCACTTGGCTGACTGCTTCTTCTCAGTCTCCTTTGCTAACTTTTCATCCATATTTCATGTCCTAAGTGATTTCCTCAATGCTCCCTCCTAGGTCTTTGTCCCTTCTCTTTATTTTGTGATCTCATCAGTTCTCGTGAATTCAATTATTATCTCTGTCCAGTGATTCCCAAATTTAAATATCCAGCCCTGGTCTCTTGCCTGATCTATAGTCCCATATTACCTATTGGAAAATTTGAACTGAAGTCCCATAGACATTTCAAACTCATACATCCAAAACAGAACTAATTATCATTCCCACAAATACTACCCTTTTTTGAACCAAGTTTGCAACTTGACTCTTCCCTTTGGCTTATCGCCCCCCTTCATACTTTACTAAGGATATTGAGGCCATTTGACATGAGTCCCCTCCTTTTCCATTCTCTTCATTTCAAAACTCTTTGACATCCTCCACACCATTTCATCGCCATAGGGCAAGTAAAAAGGATGTTCTGGCTATGGATGAGAAGACCCGAGTGGTTGTTGTTTTTAATGGAGTGTGTTGTATTCCCCTCAAACCTCAGGCTACGTGCCCCTTTGACTGAGGTCGCTCCCTGCTGCATCATCCAAGTGTCACCATTTTCTGCTCACCTGTCTGAAATCCACTTAGATCTGTTCTTGTGATGTTGACTTGATTTTGATAACAAGCACAAATTCCCCAGAACTTGCTTCGACTGTTACCTCATCAGGTGGCCAGGCCTGGGCATAGATTGTAACTCTACAGAGACTCTACAGAGTCTCTTGATTGTGTGTGTGTGTGTGTGTGTGTGTGTGTGTGTGTGTGTGTCTTCCTATATTTATTACTCTTGAAATTTTTTGAAATTTTTTTTATAATCTTTTGTATTCCAAGTGGCTCAAGATTGGAAAACAAATTCAGAAATTTTAAATGTTTTGTTAATTAAAGTATGTGGCTCTAAACCTCTCCAATACCCTCTCTTACTCTCATTTCTCCCAGTTTCTGACAAGAAGATGCTGCTTCTCCTTGCCAAGGTCAGAAACAAGTGCACTTGATTACATCTTTTCCCATCTTCTCTAACAGAATGAATCTTTAGTCATCCCACTACCATCTCATGAATCTTCAACTTCTTACCAACAGGTTTCTTCTCTACTGTCCACAACTATATCCTAAATTGCACCCATCCTTAAAAAAAAAATCCTTCAATGAACTCTACCATCTCCTCAAGCTATCATTCTGTATTTTTCTTCCCTTTTTAACCCAATTTCTAGAAAATGATGTGGACAGTTTCTTCACTTACTCTTCTCTCATTCACTCCTCAGTTATCTTTTGCCTTCATCTCTCAATTAAAACTGACCTTTCAAAGTTACCTCTCATCTCATAAATGAAAAATCATCTCATTCTCCCCCTCCCCCCCCAGTCTTAATCTGGCTCCGTTTGACATTATTGCCTACTCACTTCTGCTAGACACTCTTTCTCCCTGAGCTTTTGTGAAAACACTCTCCTAGTTTGATTGTCACCAGCCTGACTACTCTCTTTCTGTACCTTTCCTGGCTCATTATTCGGAACATGTCTTCTGTGTTAACTAAGGTTCTGTCCTAGTTCTCTTCTCTTCTCCTCAATGTTTCCTGTTTTGGTATAGTGCTGACAGGTTAAACTGTCATTTCTTTGCAAATATCATATATACACACACATACATACACAAACACACATAAGTCTCCCATTGCATCCAGGACCATCTCCAGTTGTCTTGATCTATATCTGGCCATTGGACCCAGATGGCTCTGGAGGGGAAAGTGAAGCAGGTGACCTTCCCTTAAATTCAATTCACACATGTGTCGCTGCATCACCCATGGTCCTCTTCAAGAATGAAGGATAAACAACAATATTTACACACACATAAAGACACATATTTATATATATATGTGTCTCTCTGTGTGTTCAGTTTTAGTCTGTCTAGTGAGCTTCAATTCCACATCATCAATTGCCCAATGATCATCAAATTAAATGTCCTGATAATATCTCAAACCCAATCTGTCCAAAACCAAACTCACTTTCTTCCCAAACATTCTGTCCCTTCTTTCAAACCTTCCTGTGTCTCTTGAATTCATCACCATTCTTCCCACTTCCCAGGTTAGGAACCTAAGAATTATTCAGGAACTCCTTATTTTCCCTTACTCCATATACCTAATCAGTTGTGACATCTTACCATTTCTACCTTTACAGCACTTCTTTCATCTGACTCGTTTCTTTACTCACATAAATATCATTTCAAGGCCTTTCTTATCTTTCACCTAGATTCTGTCTACAACTTCCTCATTACCTTTCCTTCCTCAAGTCACTCCTTTCTCCTTTCTCTTATACTTTGCTGCCAAAGATATTGTCTTTAAGAGCATAAATTAATGTAATTTTCTTACTCAATTAACTACAGTGGCTCCCTACTGCCTCTAAGATAAACTATAAATTCCTCTTTTTGGTTTCTAAAGCCCTACAAAACCTGGCCTCAATCTATCTTCATAATCTCAATGAATACCACCCATCTTCCTGCCCTTTGAGATCAGTTAATCTGACCCTCCCCTGTAGTCTCTAAGCCTCTGCACTGGTCTTCCCAAAAGTCAGGAATTTACTTCCTCCTTATAGCCACTTCACAGAGTCTTTAAAATAAATGTCCATTAATTTCATTTTGTTTTTGTGCTGTAAAAAATGTTGAAAGTGATGAATATGAGAAACATAGAAAAAGATAGCTAGTTGAACTAACACAAATTAAATTCAGCAGATCCAAGAAAAAACCACACACAATGAACACAAGATAAATAGAAAGATTAGTCAAACACAAAAAAAGTAAATGTGAATGTAGCAAAATTACAAAGATCCAGAATGGCCTGAATGAAAAATATGAGAGAATATTTGGGATGGGTTGGCTAGAGGTGGGAGACCACAAGTGTTACACATTGAATGTTTTCAGATTTTTTCATTGTGTTGATCAGTTGTGCTGACTTTTTCCTCTTTTTTTTTTTTTTTTTTTTTTTTGTCTTTAAAAAATGCTATCTGTCAGTCAGACTGGCTCCTTGAGAAGGGGAGGAAAATTTTTTAAAGAGAGAAGGGGAGAGGGAAAGATACTGGAATGATGTAAAAAGCAAAAGACATCAATAAAGTGTTATTTTAAAAACTTTTTTAAGTAAAAAAAAGTGTGAAGCATTATCTTCTACTTGAAGTCTTTCTTGATTCCTAATTGCTAGTGTCCTTTCCAAATTACTTTTTATTTAACAACTTTATATTTATTAATTTTCTATTTGTGCTTTACACATGTTTATATGCATATGTTGGACTCCCCTATTAGAATGTGAGTTGGAGGAAAGAAAGGAAATAAGCATTTCTGTAGTTGTCTACTTTGTGTCTACTAGCACTACGCTAGGTGCTTTATAAATATTATCTTATTTAGGTCTCACAACAATCTGGGAGATCGTTTCCTCAACTGTAAAATGGAAATAAAGAGGGAGCAATTAAGGCAAACAGAAGGTAAGTGATCTGCCTAGGCTCACACAGCTAATGAGCGTCTGAAGTTGAATTTTTACTCGTCTTCCTGTTTCTGGGACTCCATTGAGCTGCCTTATAGAGTAGGAACCATTTTATTCTTTATACTTTATATTGATAAATTATATTGATAGATATTGGTTGATTTCTTTCCTTCACAATCTTTTTTGAGTCTAATTAACCAGTTCAACAAGGTACTTTCCTTTACGCTCAAATTCATTGTCCTTCACCCCTGACTTTCACCATTCATTGTTAAATCCTACTAATCCACAATCTGGGTCACCCTCACCATCTACCTGATTCTATTCTTGCTCCTAAGCCTTTGAATGATATTTGATGAAATCACAGGCTCATGAAAATAGGATCCACTACACATTCACGTTTTCTGACCCCAACTAAGCACTTATTTCTATAGTTACATCCATCTATGATAGCCTCCCTATTCATTCCCCCACAATATCTGTACAAAATTTTATCCTGTCTTTTCAAACCCCCTTCCCTTCCTTCTTCTCACCCCATGCAGCATTTGCCTGCTCCTATTTTACTTGGAATAAAACTCTCCTTCAGTTTCCTCATCTCCAAAAGGCCATCCTGGCCTGATGTCTTTACCTGACATCCTGATATCAACAAGGTATTTGTAAAGTACTTGGCACTGTGCCTGGCATATACTAGGTGCTTAATATTTCCTCCCTCCTTCCTTCTTTCTCTCCCTCCATCCATCCCTCTTTTCTTCCCTCCCTCCCTCTCTTCTTCTCCTTCCCTTCATCCTTCACTTCTCTTCTTCCTTCCTTTATCTTCCTTCTTTTTTCCTTCCTTCCCATTATGAGATCCCTCATTTCATCTTCTCAAAACCTCTTGACATCTTTAACTCTCCCCACTTCTACTCCAGGCTCAGAGAATGAAGTAGCCCTTCTTTTTGCTAAGGCTAACCTCTCTACTTGCTCCCACAATCCTTTCTTTCTAATCTTCAGTCTCTCCGTAACCTACCAGCTTCTTCTTCATTGCCAATAAATTTTTCAGGTTTCACTATCATTAAACAAGACTTCCTTTGATCTTGTCTTCCTGGTAAATTCTCTTCTCTTATCCTACTTTTCCCTGATAAGCTCTAAGAGGAGCCCACTTTCAGGG
The DNA here is from genome assembly GCF_016432865.1 of Antechinus flavipes. Lineage (NCBI taxonomy): Eukaryota > Metazoa > Chordata > Mammalia > Dasyuromorphia > Dasyuridae > Antechinus > Antechinus flavipes. The sequence goes on from NC_067400.1 coordinate 518,699,685, forward strand.
CTTCAACCATCTCAGCCTCCAAATCACTCCTCACCTTACAGATCCACAAACTCACACTGTTAGAATTGGAAGGCTTCTTATTTTACTGATGAGGAAATATTTACCGTATTGTTCCAGAGATTAATATATTGTCTAAGATCACACAGGTAAACCTCAGAAGAGTCAAGATTTCAGTTTTCAGACTGTAAATTCAGGTCTCTTTCAACCTAATGTCTAGATCCCAGGCAATCCTGGAACATTTCTATAGAGAAATATTTCGCTTGATTTGCCTTCTAAAGTAGAGGTGTCAAAAATGATGTTTATTAAGTAGCTCTCATTTCTATTTGAAATGACTACCACTGTTTTAGAACTTTGGTTCAAATCTCACCTCAGACATTTAATAATGGTGTCTCTTGGAAAGTCTAAGCTCTATGCCTCAATTTCCACATACAATACAAAGACTGGACTCAATGACTTTTCAGGTTGATTTTATAGATTCATAGCTCTAAATCTATAATCCTACTCATCAAGAAAAGCCAGAGACAAAAAATAATAGACTTGGTGTCAGGCGAGGAACATTTGAATGTTAGATCTGAAATCAACATTTCAACTTATGTGGGCTCAAGTGGTCCTGGCCCTCTCCCCCCAAAGGTCTTTCCTATTCACTTCCACTTATTAGGATCTCATTTCCTTCAGTACAACAGATTATGTGCCACACCTAGTAGGAAGCCATTCCCAATTCCTGGAGAAGCCAGAGCTCTGTCCCTCTGGAAATTATTGTGTATTTATTTATTTTTTTATATATGTGTCTCCCTCAGCAAAATATAAACACTCAGAACCAAGAGAACATTTTATATAGTATGTGTGATGATTATGTGATGATCAACTGTGTTGCACTTGGCTCTTTTTAACAATGTGGTGATTCAAGGCAATTCTGATAGATTTGAGGTAGAAAATGCCATCCACAGCCAGAGAGAGAACTATGGAGCTTGAACATAGAACAAAATATTTTCATTATTTTTTCTTCCTAGTAGTTTTTCCCTTTTGGTCTGATTTTTCTTGCACAACATGACAAATATGGAAATATGTTTAAAAGAATTGTACATATTTAACCTAATATATATGTACACGTACATACACACACACATTCTCTCTCTCTATGAGAACACTGCCTGTTTTTCACTTGTCTTTGTATCCCAGAATCTAGCATAGTGTTCTGCTCATATTAATTAGGCCCATAATAAATGTTAGTGGAATTTAATTAAATCTACTAGTTGCTTGAACACCATCAAATCACACAACCCTTTCCTTTCTGGGGCAGGCTACCTTGAGGCCCAGCCATCCCTAGTACCTGGAAGGTACTCCTTCTGACTCCCTCAGGACCCTTCCTTAACTCCCAAGCAGAGGATAGGCACCTTGGCTTATTATATACAAAGCCTCAGATCTCTCTAATAGAGAGTGCTTCCTCCCTTCTCAGCTTTGCCTCCACATTTCCTCTACTTTACATAATGCTCACCGTAGTGGAGGCTATACTCCTCTCAGGAAATCAGCCCTTCCAGGTTACATTGCACAAAGCCAACAGAGGTTGCTTTGTACTAAAATTGTAACACAGAAAGCATGATGTAATGACAGTTTGGTTGATTGTAGATGGTAAATCTTATCATTCACCAGAGTGCTTGGTACACAATAGGCACTTAATAAATGTTTGTTGAATATTGTTCACTTTGAGGATATGAATTGAGCCTACAAAATTTTCTTTTTTAGCCTCACAGAACATGCTTGTGAGGAACACTGGGGAAATACAGGATGTCCCCAAAGCTTACAAATCTTAAACGGCATTGTGACTTTTTAGGCAACCCTATATCTGTTCTATTTTACAGGAGGAAACTGAAGCTTGCAAAACTTGACAAGTGGCAAGTAAGTAGTAGAGTGGGAATGAACCTTTAAAAGCTTCAATCCACTCATTTAGATGCTGACTGGCAGCTAATATGTTATCTTCTAGCTTTGTGCTCTCAAGACATTGGACAAGCACGCCACTTCTGCCTGCATCCAAAGCATTGATAAAAAAAAAAAAATGGTGAACTCCACAGGGGTCAAGAGCACATCCTCAGGGCACTGCACTAGATAGACTTTCCTTTTATCCTCTAGGACCCTTTCCCCCGCCCCTTCATCACCACCACACCCTCGAGGAAAAGGAGATGGGGTTGAGGATTACCTTCCTAGAATGTCCTCCCCTCCCTTCTTCCATGATCAGGCTACAAATCCCTTTCCCCTCCGACTCCCTAAATCCTCTGGGCTTCCGTTTTTCATCTGTAAAATCTAGCAGTTCAACTATAAAAGGCGGTATGGGAGGGGTTAGGGGCTTTGCCCAAGATCTCCTAGGTAGTAAAAGACAACGCAGGGATTAGAACTCAAATCCTTGCATGCTGGATGGAGCCTCTTATCCCTCCGGCTTTTTCCGTCTCCCTCCTTTCCCATCCATCATCAGGACCTTGGGATAGTAGGGGGAGAGGGGACTAGGCTGAAGGACCCTCAGATTGCTCGTCAGTATTGACCCCTTCTTTGCTCCTCCTCCTTTCTCTCCACTCTCTTTCTTCTCCCGAGGGGCCTTGAAAAAGTAAAGGACAGGGGGATCTTGGAAGATTCCCACAGGGACAGTCCCATCCAGGACTACCTTCTTTTCCTTACCCGAGATCAGGAAACTGAAAATCCACTGAACCACAGCTAGAGTCTGCAGCCGCCGCTCTAGCGGCACCGAGAGAGGCGCGAAGGAAATCATCTTGGTCCCTGCGGTCTCGGCAAGCTGTCCGGGAGGGAGGGGGGAGGGGAAGCTCCCTTAGGTTGTCCGGCGGGGACTCCGCACTCGCCGAGCAACCTCGGAGACTGGAAGACTCGAGCAATTTGACCTCGCCCAGCCAGGAGCTCATTCCTGGGGGCGGGACTTTAGCTTTCCCAGGGGCCAAGCTGGTCAACCTTTGCTTTGGGCTGTGCTCCTGCCCCGCCCCCCATGCTGCCTTCAGTTGTCACTCAAAATAAGAAAGGGAGTTGAAAAGACCTCCCAGAACCTTCCGAGATTGTCCATCTCAAAAGGAAAATGATATATCTAAGGTGACCCAGCAATTAAGTCCCAGAACGATGTACTTGACAGCCGGCTTGTTGGAAAACGAAAAGGAAAGGGAGAGTCATGCTTGATTGTAGAGGTCTTTGAGGGCTGACAATAAGAATTTCTACAATTTTCACATAGCAATCTGGAACTACAGAATTTTTGTGTGTGTGTGGACAATACGATTATTATAGTAGTATATGAGAAAGACTGCTCTGTTTCCCAATTGATTAATGGTCAAAAGATATGAACAAGCACTTTTCAACAAAGAAATCAAAGCTATTTAGTCATATAAAAATATTCTGTCACTATTGATTAGAAATATGCAAATTAAAATAACTCCGAGGTTCCATTTCATCCCTATCAGATTGACTAAGATCTAAGGAAAATGATGAATGTTGGACGGGATGTGAGAGAACTGGGATACTAATGAATTGTTGGTGGAGTTGTAAACTGATATTCTGAAGAGCAATTTGGAACTATGCCCAAAGGGTTATTAAATTATGTGTTTCTTTTGACCCAGCAATATCACTACTAGATCTGTATCCCAAAGAAGGCTAGAAGAACCTATTTGTACAAAAATATTTACAGCAGCTCTTTTTGTGGTGGCAAAGAATTGGAAAATTAGAGGATGTCTATCATTTCAGGAATGGAACAAATTGTATATAAGTGTAATGGAATACTGTCATGCTATGAGAAATGATGATCAGGATCACTTCAGAAAACCTGGCCTTATCTAAACTGATGCAAAGTGAAGTAAGCAGAATCAGGAGAACATTGTATATAATAACGGCAGTATTGTACAATGACCAACTGTGAATGACAGCTATTTTCAGCAGTACAATTCATGATAATTCCAAAAGACTGATGAAGAAAAATGCTTTATCCACCTCCAGAAAAAGAAGTGATGGAGTCTGAGTGCAGATCAAAGCTTACTAATTTTTTTCTTTTTTAATGTTTTCTTTTTCTCTGTTTTCTTTCATTACATGATTAATATGGAAATATGTTTATATATTATTGCATGTATATAACATGTATAATATCAAGTGCTTGCTGGCTCAGAGAGGGAGAAGGAAAGGGAGAAAGAGAGAGAATCTGGAACTCAAAATAAAAAAAAAACAAATTAAAAATTTTTTTACATGTAATTAAAAAATTAAATATTAAAAAACTGCTCTGGCAACAGTTTATAGAATGGACTGAAGAGGGAAAACATAGAAGGTAGGAAGACCAGTTAGGTCTTTTAGTTATGCATCTTAACAAATAATAGGTGAAAGCTGAAGCCATTTTCTTCTGTATTTGGCACTCTTCTAAATATTCCAAAGTTTTTCAAGGCTTCTGATTTTTTTGTTTTGCTTGAAGAAGCTGCTTTAGAGGTCAGTCATCAAAGAGACAAAATCTGTGGGGCAGATGAACAACATTGGACCAAATGAGCTAGAGTTATATCTCACAATCAATGGGCAGCAAGAACAATTCCCATTACTTAGATGTATATCTGACCAGGAAAATAGAGATAAAAATGATAATAGAGATGTCAATACATGGCACATAACAGGAATTTATTCCTGATTGAAAGTGAAAAAAAATCACCAGAATACCTCCTCAGGTTTTTTCTGATTGTCACTTCCCAAATACATTTTAATTTTCTAGTGATTGGAAGCTTTCTTGATTAATTTGTCATTTTCACAGTCAATTTCCATGTGGGAAGGTCATTTCAATTTCAGAGATAGGAGATGTCTTATTCCATGAGGAAAGAGACAGTGTTATATTACTCATAGAAGCTACTTTAACAGCCCAGTTGGATGGCTCTCAGAGTATAGCGGGAAATGACGTTTAAGTTAAAATAGAGTCATATAACATTTCAAGAGGTAAACAGGAGTTTCTCCTAGGGGATAAACTGTAGCAGCTGGTGCTACAGTAGACTAGAGAAATGGGCCTGGAGCCAGGAAGAGCTGAATTCTCCTCCAGCTCAGATACTTAGTAACTTTATGACCCTGGACAAGTCATTTAGTCTCACTTTTCCTCTCTGTAAAATGGAGGTGCTAATAGCACCTACTTTTCAGGGTTGATATGAGAATCAAATGAGATAATAATTGTAAGGTGTTAGCACAGAGTAAGTATTGTAAGTTCAGTATCTTTCTCCCTAAACTAGGAGTATGGAACCAGTTAGGAGGTAGCAAATAGTTTATTTTTCAGGGTAAGCATTTACACTTTAAACATTAGCAAGTACTAAAAACCAGTGCTAAATTTATTGACAGATTAGTCACTTAAGACTTTAAAAATGGAAAGTGAAAACATTAACCACACAGATTCAGTTTAAAAGTGTATCACGGATACATGTCCAGCCTCAATGTTGTTAAACGTTTACCAGCACAGTCATTCCCCAAACCCTGTCTCCTTCCAAATTTACCTATTTTTGTTGAAGGCATGCCCATCATTTCATTCTCCCAGGTTGATAAATTCAGCATTATCCCAGATTCTCACCCCTCCTCCCTCCACATATCTAATCAGTTGCCAGATGTTGCCGTTTCTATTGCCCAGTGTCTCTCACAGCTGCCGCCTCCCCTTCACTTGTCATTACCACCTTAGTTGGAGTCCTCAACACCTTTGATTTGGATCATTTCAGTAATCTCCTAATTGTAGTCCTTGCCTCAAATCTCCTCTTGTTTCCTGTCTGCCCTACAAATATTGCCAAAGTAATTATCCTTAAGGGCAGATTTCACTACAGATCTGACTCTCTTGCTTAAACAAACCTGATGGCTTCTTATTGCCTTTAGTAATAATAATAATAGCAGCTGGTATTTTATACTGCCTCTCAGTCTCCTTGTATTATTATCATTTCTCACATAAAGGGATTTATTCTGCTGGTCAGAATTAGATCTCCAGCACCCACTAACAGGTGACTCCCATAAAACTTTCCCACTGGAATAATCTCTGAAATTCGGGGTTGTTTCATTTTTTTAATACTTATTATATCCCTAGTACCTGGTATGTAGTAGGTGCTTAATACCGGTTCCTCAATTGTCTTTAGCAGCATATTCTTGTACAAGCTATGTTATCTCTATAGAATGACTGAGAAAGCTATGTAAATTTGTTTTATGCCTTGGGATAGGGCACTGTAATAAGCCTTATATAGTGCCTGCTAATGTGTTAAACATTAGACTAAGAGTTTTACAAATGTTATTTCTATTTGGTCCTCATAACCTGAGAAATGAGTACTATATTATCCTGATTTCATAGTTGAAGAAACTGAGGCAAACAAGATAAATGATTTGCTTAGGGCCACACAACTACTAAATGTCTAAAGACTGATTTGAACTCACTCCTTCCTAACTCCAGGGCTAGCCCTCTATCCTCTGGACCATGTAGCTGCCTGCCATAGTATCCATTAGGAAATTCACAGATGTGGTGAGAACATGGAGACCAAGCTTGTGATATATTTAGTCCTGGCAAATATCTCTGGAGTGGCAGCATTGATGGCAATCAAATCCAGCCTACTTAAAGTAATAATATCTTACATTCACATAGTGCTTTAAAATTTTCAAAGTGCTTTACAAATATTTTCTCACTTTATCCTCTCAACAACCTTGGAAGATAAGTGCCATTATTCCCATTTTGTAGAAGAGATAAATGACTTGTCCAGGGTCACATAGATAGCATCTTAGGTCTCCCTGACTCTAGATCTAGTATTCTATCCACTGTGCCATCTAGCAAAAAAAACTTCATTTTTAGAAATGGCAACAATTAGCACTTACAGAACACTTTAAGGTTTTCAAAACTCTTTAAAAATATATTTTCATTTTATCTTTACAACAACCCTGAGAGGCAAATGCTATTATTATTCCCATTTCATAGTTGAGCAAATTGAGGCAGGCAAAGGTGAAGTGACTTGGATTTGAATTTAGGCCCTTCAGATTGCAGGTTTAGCAGTCTATCCACTGTGCCACCTACATGCTGTAGCAGAAACTATCATAACAACAATAATAACTAACATTTATGAAGCACTTTAAAATTTCCAAAGTTCTTTAGATGTTAGAGTTTAATACCCATAAATAACCAAGTCTTTTCTGGGGAGACTAGCAAGTGGAAGAAGGGAAGTTGCACTCCAGCTTTGAAGAAAATTGGTAGGTAGGGAATACATACCAAACTCTGGGGAAACCCAGTCAAAACTTGATAACTCAAGAGTGGATCCAGAAAAATTTACCTTTGAGTTGTTCTAGTGTCTGGTGAATGGAAGTATCATCTCAAGGAGAAACTTGGCATGAGAACTGGTGCATTCTGTTTCAGTAAAAAATGCCCATGGAACAACATATAAAAATTATCCCAGTGACTTGTGAATTTTCTGAAAAGTCATAGAAAATTGCCTTCCCTAAGATTCAGGATCTCAGAAGTTACCTAGAAGGATTGTTAATGTCATTCAGAGGGTTTCATAATCCATCTATAAAGCATTACTTATATTATATGTGGACATTATAATTGAAGTGGTCAGAAAAGAATATGTATATAAGAGAAACTGATAAAAATCACCTTGAGAATAAACATAGCTTCTCAGATAAAATGGGAGAGACATAAACTGTTCTCAAGACCTTACAGAGAGCTATCCTCCAGTGAATTAATTGAAAGCTCCTGTTTAAGTGTCCAGCCTCAGATACTTAGTAGCTGGGTGACTCTGGGCAAGTCACTTAATCCTGTTTGCCTCAGTTTGGAAAATGAATGAATGCCCATCAATTGGAGAATGGCTGGGTAAATTGTGGTATATGAATGTTATGGAATATTATTGTTCTGTAAGAAATGACCAGCAGGATGAATACAGAGAGGACTGGTGAGACTTACATGAACTGATGCTAAGTGAAATGAGCAGAACCAGGAGATCATTATACACTTCGACAACGATATTGTATGAGGACATATTTTGATGGAAGTGGATTTCTTTAACAAAGAGACCTAACTGAGTTTCAATTGATAAATGACGGACAGAAGCAGCTACACCCAAAGAAAGAACACTGGGAAACGAATGTGAACTATCTGCATTTTTGTTTTTCCTCCCGGGTTATTTTTACCTTCTGAATCCAATTCTCCCTGTGCAACAAGAGAACTGTTCAGTTCTGCAAACATATATTGTATCTAGGATATACTGCAACATATCCAACATATATAGGACTGCTTGCCATCTAGGGGAGGGGGTGGAGGGAGGGAGGGGAAAAATCGGAACAGAAATGAGTGCAAGGGATAATGTTGTAAAAAAAAATTACCCTGGCTGTTTGCCTCAGTTTCCTCATCTGTAAAATGAACTATAGAAGGAAATGGCAAACCACACCAGAATCTCTGCCAAGAAAAGCCCAAATGGGGTCACAGAGAGTTAGACACAACTGAAATTATTGAACAACAAACTCATTCAGAGGCAGATCAATATCTGCAGTAATGTAATTAATGTTGGAGGACATTGTGTTTTATTAGCTCATTTGCATGTGACCATTTTTAGAGTTTTAAAGGTTTGAAACAAGAAATAGGACCTTGAGTAACTATGTGGGAGTTATAACTGATAGAAAGGTGGCATTTTTGACTTTCACATCCTGTTAATGATGGGTGACTAGATGTCATTCTCAAGAACTGAGGGGAGACTAATTTGAAGCATTAGAAACCAGAGGAGATGCTCTAGGAAGATGCCAATAGGAGTTAAAGAGAGGAAAAAAGAGAAGCTGAGTGCAGTGTCACAATCAGGGCTCAGGAAGTGAAAGAAAAGCTGTACTGACGTCTAGTGGGGTCTCTAGTCACTGGAAGATCACTGGAAGAGAGCTGAATCTGAAATTGTGTCAGTGACTTACTGCTTCCCCTTGGCAAATGACAATCTTTAGTTCATGCTCTGTCTTGTATGGCCTGCAAACTTTTTGAATTTAAATAATGTATTATTGGAGCACAGCCATGATCATTCCTTTATGTATTATTTTGGAATTATATTATCAACAGCAGAGTTGAAGAGTTAGAACAGAACAGAGACTGTGGGGTGCTCATCCCTTTGCACTGCCATTCAATGCATACTGAATGATGATGGTTTTGACAGCATTTTTTAAAAGTACAAGTACATATTCATCATGTCAAAATATGAAAGAAGAGTTTAAATTAAAAGAAAAAAAATTGAGTTTTTTAAAGCTCAGGACAGGGATGGAAAACTTTATAATTAAGAATTGCTCTTAACCTCTATTATCAAACACTAAATGGTTTTGGAAATTGCTTTTGCTGCAGACTTGATAAAGTCTCTTAATAAAATTATTTTACAATTACAAGGCAAAATTATACTTATATGTGAAGCATATTGCAGTAAAGTCAATTTGATGAAAAATAACACTGTTTGAATCATAAGTAATTTCAAGTTGCTTTAAACACTTTCCATGCTTTCAAGAATTAAAACAAGAAATAAGAGCTCTATTTCTACACAGTTTTATAGAAATATACGAACTATATAAACTATATGGTTTATATAGTACAAACTACATTTCCACAGTGTTTTTTAGACCTCAATACAAATATAAAAGAAATTTCCATATTTTAAAATCTGTTTTAACTATGCAATTGAGGAAGTTCCATTTAACCTTCAGTTGGAAGTAATTAATATATAATGCAATGACTCGCTAAAAAGTAAATATCAAGATAAGAATCTAATAGGATTCTATAAATGCCTCACAAGTGATGAATATGTTCAACTGAAATCATATGCTTGTGGAGCAATATCAGCATTTGGTAGTACTTATCTCTATGAAAAGCCATTTTCAAAGAAGAAATGAATAAAATCTTGTCAGATGTCAACAATAATTGATAAACATTTGCAATTGCTTTTGGTGATAGAACTTTTAACCCTAATTCAGTGAAATATATTCCCCTAGAAAGAATTTCATTCTTTTCATTAGTAGACCTATATTATAAAAAAAAAATTCAATTAATATTAGCATGTTTTGAACTTCAACAATGAAAATTTGTGGCAATTTATTTTCTTTTTTATTATATACCCACCCATTTTTACATGATAGCTTGATTTTTTCTCTCCTCAAAGTCTACAATATTTACTGTCTGAGTCTTTATAGAAAAAGTTCACCAATCTCTGCTCCAGTGCCATCTATAGAATGAAAGAGAAGGTTTCTCTCAAGAGAGTCTATGTTGCCTTCTATTGATTTTTTTTGTTTAAGAGTGAGAAACAGTCAGGTAAAGATAGATTTTATATTGACTTTTCTCTGAGAAAGGACTTGATTTTGCTGAAAGCTGAGTATTCAAAAAATAAAATTGCTATTAGAAGAGTTATTTGAAGGAAATTGATATTTATAGCTAGAGAGAAAAAACCTCTTCTGAGTTTCAAAGAAAATCTGAGGAGTTTGGCAATCCTCTGGTTGAATGGGAACATTATTATTAAAAGAGCATAACACTTTCTTAGCAACCTGTAAAAGATGTCTATGTGCTCAAAGACTCTGTCATCAGTTCAACTGTCACTGTCACTGTCACCTGTGAGTAAGTAGCAAAAAAGTAGCTTTGTCTCAAGTGAGTTGTAGAGACTAGACATGAAGGAAAGAGCAATGAAGTGGTTTTTGCCTATCAGGGGGGGATATGATATAAATAATAAATAATTCTCTAAAAAAAAACAAAGACATCTATAGAATGAATTCACATATATATTGAATATTATATTGCTTGTCTTCTCAGTGAGTGGGGGAGGGATTGAGGGAGGCAAGGGAATTGGAACTGACAATTAAAACTTTTTTTAAAGAAAATAATTAATATCCTCTGTCTACTCATTTTATTTAAAAAATGTTTTCTGGATAATAATATCTGAAAATAAATATTGGAGGGGAGATGGGAAAACTGAGTTTTTTAAAGCTCAGGACAGGGATGGAAAATTTTATAATTACATAGTTGGTGGGATTGTGAACTGATCTGACCATTTTGGAGAGCAGTTTGGAACTATGCCCAAAGGGCTATCAAATTGTGTAAACCCTTTAAACAGCAATATCTCTCCTGGGTCTATATCCCAAAGAGATCATAAAAAAGGGAAAATACCTAGATGTGCAAAAATGTTTGTAGCATCCTTTTTTGTAGTGGCAAGAAACTGGAAACCGAGTGGATGCCCATCAGTTGGCAAATGACTGAATAAATTATGGTATATGAATGTTATGGAATATTATTTTCCATAAGAAACAATCAGCAGGATGTTTTCAGAAAAGCCTGGAGAGACTTACATGAACTGATACTAAGTGAAGTGAGTAGAACCAAGAGAACATTGTACACAGCAACAAGATTATGTGATGATCAACTTTGATGAACATGGCTCTTTTCAACAATGAGGTGAATCAGGCCAAATCCTGTAATGTTCGGGCTAGCTTTCTGCAGGGCCTTGGGACCAGCAAAATAATCACCACAAGAATAGTCAGGAATAAAGTCCAAAATCTTTATTGTCCCCTTCATAGTCTGTGTCTGTCATAGTCTGACCCAGTCTCCCTCAGCAGTCTGCCAGTCTGATTTCCATCTGACTTCCTGTTCTCAGTTCTTATATACCCTATTATAATTACATCATTACAGAGTACTGAATGTGTGTGAAATAGAGAACTATTATATCACCATGCTAAGTACTAAGTATATGTAAACTAGATAACCATTGTCTCATCAGTTCCTCTGAGTTACACCTTGTTTCAATTATACTTCTTTCAATTATACTTCTCCAGAGTTCTGGCTCTGTACAAATTCCAATAGATTGGTGATGGAGAGAGCCATCTGCATCCAGAGAGAGGCCTGTGAGGACTGAGTGTAGATCACAGCATGGTATTTCCACTCTTCTTGTTGTTGTTTGTTGCCTTTTTTTTCCTTTTTGGTCTGATTTTTCTTATGTTATCTCCTTCCTGGGGCTGGGCAGTTTTCTGGAGAGCCTTTCAGTCTGGCCTTGGTTCTGAGAGCTTGAGTTCTCATCTGCCTTCTCTGGCTTCTGAATCTCCCCAACTGGCTCCTGGCTGAGGCTCCTATATATATGCTTATATATGCTCTCTTAAAGGTGTGAATCTTGTAGAACTATAGTAAGCACTAAGTACATGTACTGAACTAGAGAACTGTTAAGCACCATTCTAAATTAGATAACTATTGTCTCTATCAATTCCACTACTTAGCATCTTGTTTCAAGTTCTGGCCCATAACACTATTTCTCTTGAATGTCTACCATAATCCTGTGTGGGTATCTTCTTATCCCTGGTTTTCTCTACAAACTTTTCAATCCCTTTTTAATTGTTGTTTTCTTCCATTAGAATATAAGTTCCTTCAGAATGGTTAGTTGGTGTAGTGGTAAGAGCACCTTTAATAAAGTACCATTGGTTCAGAGCTCTGACTCAGTGATTTTCCTTGAAAATTCTCACATTTAGTTGTCCTTGAATTATTGGCAACTTTAGTACCTGAAGGACTAAGGACTATAAGAAGTAATACAAACTCCCAAAAGTAACATAATACAAGGACTTACATTGAGTACTACAGAGCAGAAGTGTCAAGGGACAAGTGGTTCTCAAAATATACAAGTGGGATAAAACTAGATTAAAATATAATTGGGAAATATTTAAGAAAATTAATAAAAATACAGACTCAAACCTAGGTACTTGGACTCTATGAATGACTCCCCCTTAATGTTGTCTTTGCCTATCCCTATCCCACCCCACCAAAAATAAATAAATAAATGTATTTTATATGTATATAAAAATACACTTATTTAACTTTCATATATATATATAAAAAAAGAAAAACCTAGAATAGCAATTTCTTTTCTCTGTTTTAGTCTTATAGGAAAGGGAAAGTTGGTGCATTATTTATGCACAGTAGTATGTCTTAGAAATCCTTGTTCTCCTTGAAATGCATAGAAATTTTTTTTTTAATAAAAAAAGAACTCAAAATCCCAGCTCCTTTAGATTTTTGTTGTTTAGTTGTTTTACTTGTGACTGTGACGTGGGGTTTTCTTGGCAAACATAGTGGAGTAGTTTTGCCAATTCCTTCCTCAGCTCATTTTATAGATGAGGAATCTGAGGCAAACAGAGTTAAGTGACTTGCCTATGATCTCACAGCTAATAAGTATCTGAAGCCAGATTTGAACTCAGGAAGATGAGTCCTTCTGACTCTAGTCCTGGAACTCTATTCCCTGTGCCCCTCAGCTGCCTTCAATCATTTTTGTGCCTGTTATTTGCCAGGAACTGAGCTAGAAACTGTTGATACAAAGACAAAATGAAACAGTCCCTAACTTTAAGGAATTCATTCTATGAGGAAGATGACATTTCATATAAATGTAACAAGGCTATAGGGAGGTGTTGATGAAACTTATATGTTACCCATCAATCTTTGTGTTACCATGCTCATTCACATTATTTCTGAGTTCCAGGGTAATCCAGGGCTCTGAATGGATATTTCTTCATTAAATACTAACTTGAAAAACCTTCTTTATTAATTAATCAATTAGTCTCAGAGAACCCCCAAACCAGTCTATCATTTAATCATTTAATATTATTAATTAATTTTTTATTTATTATTTAATGAGCTAAAGAAGCTGCTTTTCCTTGGAAGGCTGTTATCATGCTTCTAATTGTCAAAACTCTTAATCTGCTAGGACAAAATCAATTTAAAGGTTACTGATTATACAATTTATTAACAGCAATCAGAAATAATACAAAGATATAAATAATTATAAGATTTTAACTAAGAGAAAGATGACAGTCAGAATTATCAGTGTAACTGTGCATGACCTTCTTAAGTTTCATCATTCAGTTTATTTAAGATATCAAGCAAAATCTCTTTGTGAAAGTTAAACCCATTCTATAATGAATGAAGATTTATTTTCTTTTTCTGTTCTATAATTTCTTTCAAACTATAATATTCTCTCTGCAGACTCACTACTAAAATTCTGTTTTTTCATAAAATAATCGTTGAAAGAAATGTATCCTCATCTTTGTTCTCCATCTTCTCCAGTTTCCATCAAACCACTTCCATTATTGTTCTCTTCTTAATCTCTCAAAAACTGCCAGCCACAACCACTGATCCCTCAAGAATTTATTTGACTTTTAAAGCTATAATAACAGTAACTATAAACTTGTGAGAGAGTCTTTGAAAACAGGTGATACATACATTACACACAAAATACATGCAAATACACAAACATGTGTATATATATACATATACACATACTGTGTATAACAAATATATACATGCAAATACACACATGTATATATACATGTACTATATATAACAAATATATACATATAAATATATACACATGTATGTGTATGCATATACTGCATGTAATAAATATATACATACAAATAACAAATATATATTATATATGTTGTGTGTGTATATAAATTACATATTATATATGTGCATAGTTATATATGTATATAGTGTATTAAAATAGAGATACTGCTCAGCTAAAACATAAGATCTTCTAGGAGGCCCTTCTGGTCCTATTTACATTATGATTTATATGTTATCTCTCCTATTAGTATGTAAATTAATTGAAGATAAGGTCTACTTTTGCTTCCTACGCTAAGATCTATCTCTGGCAACTAGGAAAGGCTTGATAAATACTTTTTGATTGATGTTTTTTGGACAGAAGTGATGAAGAGTTGACTCTAACCCTAAATCATCAGCTGCATGTGGAAAACTGGTACTAAGCCATGGCCTATATAGAGAGGATTTGGATCAAAACTGGAGAAAGAAGCTACATTTTGGTATCCTCTTGAGGATTGAGGAAGACATCCTTTGATGATGGGAGACCTCCACCGGAATAAATGGAATAGTATGAGGAAGGATGAATCCACTATTCTCTTTTCAAGACAATCTTATTTTATCAACCCATCTCCTCAGCCTCTGTGAAGAGCCCTCTTCATCCCCACCACTTCATCTTCTTGGTTCCCATTGTTTCAGATTTCTCATGCCATGTACTCTTTTAAAAACCACATTCCCATTTCATCCTCTTCTACCATCAATTTCATAGCTCTGTATGTCAAGACACTGTATTCTTATCCCACTCCAAACTTTTTAGTCTCTTATCTTTAATTCCTATACTCAATCATCTCAACCCCTCCCCATTCATCCCCACTCATCCTTCCTCCTCCTTAGTTCCTGTTCCATCTTTTCAGCTTCTGTTCCTAAACCCAAAATAACTATCTTCTTTGTCCTTAACCTCTCAACTCTGCCATCCTGATTTATTCAAGCTCACTCTGCTCAGATCCATACAATCCAAATCCTCATTCTCTATCCCACTAACTCCATGGATGTGTGTGTGTGTGTGTGTGTGTGTGTGTGTGTGTGTGTGTGTGTGTGTATACATATGCCCTCATCTTCTTAGTGGAAGTGATACAGTAGATAGATTACTGAGCCTGGAGTCAGGAAGTCCTGAGTTCACTTCTAATTTCAGACCCTTCCTAACTGTGTGAACTTAAACAATTCATTTAATCTTTCATTGCCTAAGTTTCCTCATCTGTAAAATGGGGATGATAATAGCAGGATTATTATGAGGATCAAATGAGATAACTGAAAAGCCATTAGCACAGTGCCTGGCACATAATAAGCATTAAGTAAATGTTAGGACATCATACTCCAAGTTCCTTAATTTTTGTTTCATCATCATCATATTCCCATCTCCTCAATCTTTATCGCATCATCCTTCTCCTCTCATAAATATCCCCTTTTCTTTATTCCCATTTTCTGAGGGTCCAAATATATTTGTTGCCCAGTAATAAAATCTCTCTTCTCTGAAGGATCAAAGACAAAAAGGTAGAAATCCAGGCTTCCTCAATATTAGGACCATCTTTCCCAACTTAGAGGAACTAGAAGCAGGTCTGGGGGGGAAATGTCTTTTTCCTTTTGCAGTAAAGACAAACATACTGATGAACACACTGTTATCTGTGAATGTAATTATTTACATTTGCATGTATGTGTGTGGGGGTGGGTTTGTTTGTCTAAAGGGCCCCAGCCTATGGATTCCAAAGCTCAGGGACCCATCATGAAACAATGGACAAAGTATCAGAATGGGAGTCAAGTTGGCTTGGTCACTAACAAATTCTGTGTGCCTTTTCAGGCTCTAAGCTTCCTTTTTTTTTTTTTTTTTTTTTCTGTGTGAACAGAAAATGATGGATAACAATTATGAGAATAATAATGATGAAGCATTTCTATATTGTTTTCAGTTCACTTTACATGTCATATCAGAGCAAGATCATAAAGCTAGTAAGTAGTCAGTCCAAGCTCTATTTACAAAAAAAATATTATTCTTATATGTTTTTGTTTGTATGTAAGTTATAGAAGGAATCCCTAACATCTTGCTGTCCTTGTTCATGGGATAAAAGATCTGCAGTGGCTTGATTTCATTCACTTGCAGGGCCTAATCTTCTGGTAGGTAGAGTCTAGATGACTCCAAGGAAAGCATCCTAGCCTAGAACATGGGGCTGAATCTCATTGATTCTACTTCCCCATTATTTATCACAACTGTTCCTTCTCCATTTTTACTATTGTCCTTCTAACAGCCTCCTAGCTAATTGCTAACTCCAATCTCCACCAGGACATCAAGGCCTAATCAGTAGGTGTCTTGCCATTTGCTCTGTTACTCATCACCCTGACCCACCACCAGGAATAGTGAACGACCCTCTAGAATTTTAACTTAATCATGTCATCCTTTTCTATGTAAAGTAAGAGATAAGATGACCTGATAACTTAACCAACTAAAATCAATCAATAATAATAGACTTTAGACCACTTTCAAAAGTCCTTGGGATTTGAGTGACATTTCACAGAAATCTGGAAAGATTAAGGAAACTTGGTCATTCCTCAGGGGTCAAGATCTTTGGACTGCCCAACTTCCCACCAGTGACCTATCAGTATCTCAGAACCAGTGTTTGCTTTGGGAAACAGAAGACTGGAAGATTTATTTCCACTAGGTGTTTCGGAAAGAAATTATACCAAGTCTTAAATACTTAAGTATTTTGTAAATGGTGGGAGGGAAGAGGAAAGGACTTCTGGCAACTGCCACATAGGCTAAGTAGAATGATTCTTACCTGATAATCTTGGGGAGAGACACTAATGGGATCTCAAGCTAACCAATGCTGACTCTTCGGGAGTACTTCTAGAACCCTGAGGAAGAGATGCAACCTTATTATAATACCCAAGATTTATTTGTGAGAGTGAGAGTTGGGAAAAGAATACTCAGAACTTTTAATGTGGTTAAATGAGTGGTTATTGCATCACTGATATGTGCATGTGTGTGTACGTGTGCATGTTGTGTGTACAAATGTAACAAAAAGAATAGCTAATATTGATTCTTTCCAAATAGATCAATTCTTTGTTAATAATATCATTTATTTTCAAAATACAAGCAAAGATAGTTTTTGACATTCACCCTTTTCTAATCAATTGGAAAAATATCAAATGCTTATGGGTAGGCTGAGGTAATATAATAATAATAATAATAATGACAATACTACCTAAATTAGTCTCCTTATTTAGTGTCATACCAACTCTCAAAAAATTATCTGATAGATCTGAAAAAATAATAACAAAGTTCATCTGAAAGAACAAAATGTCAAAAATTTCGAGGAAATTAATGAAAAAAAAAAAAAAAGAAGCAAATGAAGGTGGTCTAGTTGTGCCAGACCTAAAACTATATTATAAAGCAGCAGTCATCAAAACCATGGTACTAGCTAAGAAATAGAATAGATCAGTGGAATAGGTTAGGTTCACAGGACAAAATTGTCAATGACTATAGTAATCTAGTGTTTGACAAACCCAAAGACCCCAGCTTTTGGGATAAGAACTCACTATTTGACAAAAACTGCTGGGAAAATTGGAAACTATAATGGCAGAAACTAGGCATTGCCCCACACCTAATATCTTTTACTAAGATAAGGTCAAAATAGGTTCAAGATTTAGACATAGTGATATTATAAGCAAATTAGGAGAACAAAGGTGAATTATCCTTTGCAGACAAGATTAGAAAGAAAGCAATAAACTGGAGAAACATTTTTACATTCAAAGGTTCTGATAAAGGGTTCATTTCTAAAATATACAGAGAATTGACCCAAATTTATAAGAATTCAAGCCATTCTCCAGTTGATAAATGGTCAAAGGATATGAACAGTTTTCAAATGAAGAAATTGAAACCATTTCTAGTCATTATGAAAAGGTGTTCTAACTTATTATTGATCAGAGAAATGCAAATTAAGACAGTTCTGAGGTATCACTACCCCTTCTCTTATTGGCTAAGATGACATAAAAATATAATTCCAAATATTGGAGGGGATGTAGCAAAACTGGAACACTAATACATTGTCAACGGATCCAACCATTCTGGAAAGCAATTTGGAACTATGCCCCAAAAGTTATCAAACTGTGCATATCCTTTGATTCAGCAGTGTTTCTACTGAGCTTATATCCCAAAGAGATACTAAAGAAGGGAAAGGGACCCACATGTACAAAAATGTTTGTGGCAGCCCTTTTTATAATGGCAAGAAACAGGACACTGAATGGTTGTCCATCATTTGGAGAATGGCTGAATAAGTTATGGCATATGAATGCTATAGAATATTATTGTTCCATAAGAAATGATCAGCAGGATGATTTCAGAGAGACCTGGAAACTTACATGAACTGATGCTAAATGAAGTAAGCAGAACCAGGATATCATTGTACACAGCAACAAAAAAAATATATTATGATCAATTCTAATGGACATGACTGTTTTCAACAATGAGATGATTCAAGCCTGTTCCAATGAGTTTGTGATGATGAGAGCCATCTACACGCAGAAAGAGGACTATGGGAACTGAGGGGTGGATTATAACACAGCATTTAACTCTTTTTGTTGTGGTTTGCTTAAATTTTATTTTCTTTCTCATTTTTTTAAATCTGATTTTTCTTGTGCAGCAAGATAATTGTATAAATATGTATGCCTATTTTGGATTTAACATATATTTTTATCATGTTTAACATATATTAGATTATATGCCCATCAAGGGGAGGGGATGGAGAGAAGGGGGAAAAAATTGGAACACAAGATTTTTCAAGGATCAATGTTATACTGCAACATATCTAACATATATAGGACTGCTTGTCATCTAGGGGAGGGGGTGGAGGGAGGGAGGGGAAAAATTGGAACAGAAGCGAGTGCAAGGGATAATGTTGTAAAAAAATTACCCTGGCATGGATTCTGTCAATATAAAGTTATTATAAAATAAAATAAAATATATAAAAAAAGGATCAATGTTAAAAAAAATTATCCTTGCATATGTTTTGAAAATAGCAAAAAAAAAAAAAAAAAAATCACCCTTGCAAAATCTTGTCTTCCAAAATTTTTCTCCTTCCTTCCCCCAGATAGCAAGTAATCTAATATATGTTAAATGTGCAATTCTTCTATGCATATTTCTACATTTATCATGCTGCACAAGAAAAATCAAATCAAAAAGGGAAAAAATGAGAAAGATAAAAAGTAAGCAAACAACAACAAAAAGGTAAAAATACTATGTTGTCATCCACTTTCAGTCCCCATAGTCTTCTTTTTGGATGCAGGTGGTTCTCTCCATCACAAGTCTATTGGGATTTGTAATGTTCTTCTCTAGAATATATATTCTCTGAGAGCAGATTTCTTGGGGGACTTCTGGGAGCAGCTTTCGTTTCAGTTCAGTAATCACCCCAAATGCTGCCAGGGATTAAAGTCCAAATCCTTTATTTTCTCTTTCCAAGTCTTGTCTTCTTCCTTGGGCCCAGTTACTTTCTTAGAGGCCTATCTCTCTCCTTGGTTCTAAGAGCTTCTGCTGCTAGTTCTTTGCCTCTGCCAGCTTCAGCCTCTAGCTCCCTCTGAATCTCTCCAGCCAGCACAAAGATGGAAGAAGGAATGACTCTGCCTCTGCCTCCGAGAGAGTGGGCTTGTGGGCTTCTTTGGGTTTGTGGGAGCTCCTCCTTATATATATGCTCTCTTAAGAGGTGCGAACTCTAATAAGTATTAAGTACATAATCATTGTCTCTATCAATTCTAGTGCCTTAGCACCTTGTAAGAATTCTAACAAGAACTGGCCTGAATCGCCTCATTGTTGAAAAGAGCCACTAGACCAGTTTTTTTGTTTGTTTGTTTGTTTGTTTTTTAGGAAATCCCATTGAGATGATAGAGCAGATGCTTTTTCTACACTGGTTTCTCCTAATGTGCTTTAGTGGTCAATTTCCATTCTAAGAGAAATAGAGAGTTTTTCCAATCTTCAGTATAAGTATAAATAATGCTCCACCCTGCCCAGTCAGTCCTTGTCTGGGTGAAAATTCTATATGCTAGTCAACAATTCTTCAAGTTAAACTTTTGCTCTTCTCTAATTCTTCATACTTCCAGATTTGAAAGATGGTCCCTAGAACTGTATTGGACTGATTTTTCTTCTCCATATCATAGAATACTCATAGATTTAGAAAAGATTTAGAACTCATTGAGCCATCCTCTATCTAGATTCCTTTCTTCTTGCCTCCCAACATATGCCGGGCTTTGGTTTCCCTAAAAGACAAATACCTCTTCCACTACCACTCTTCCAAAAAACCCAAGATTTGATTAATTTCCCACCAGCTGCACTTCTATGAATTGGATTCCATCATGCCTATAGAAATCTCATCATCAGGAAACTCATCTTCCTTTTGAAACTAGTGGTGTTCACACTTCATTAGTACCCTCTACTCTATGTGATTGGAAGGTGGAGCAAAAGAACTCCTCCCAAAATCTCCATTTAAAGAGGACTTCCAGGCTAGCCATCTTTTCATTTCCCACTGCCACCAGATACTCCTGGCCTTTCAACTTCCTTTTATGTGTTATCTTTCCCCATGAACCCCTTGAGGGCAGGGACTCTATTTATTGTTTTTGTATTTGTATCCCCAGTAGCAGTGTCTGAACACTTAATAAATGTTTATTGACTAAAAATCCTGGGAATGGATGAGGTTAAAGCCCTTCCTTTCTTGACACAGCCTTTTTGTGGTGAACCCCGTCTTCTTCAACAGATACATTTTTGTATGGAGACAGGAGAGGAGCTGGATCAATGGAATCTATGTACTCCTGCATTCTTATTACATAGAGCTAAAGGAACCTCCTTTTGTTAAATAGTCCTATGCATGACTCATTTTGTCCCAGTATCAAACCTCACCTAACAGGATATGTTTGTGTCAGCAACAGGTTCTCCCCTATCATAATCCCTGATCTAGCTTGAATGCCATGTATGAAAATCCACCTTTGCATGAGTGAAGGACAATAATGGAGTGGAGGAACAGAGGAGACATGGCCCATCCTTCAGGAAATTCTGATTTGAATGAAGAGTAAGAGAGTGTATGAACACACGTAATAAAAACCTTCAAAAAACATGACAACTCAGCATATGTAAAATAAATTACTTCTATGCAAATAGAGTCCATGAACACTGAAGGACATCCAGAGCTGAGTACACTTGAGTGGAAGGATTCATGAAAGAGAGATTATGGGTGTAGATGGAGCAATGGAATTTACTAATATGTCTTAAATTTTTAGAAGGGATATTAGGGGCTATTTAATGTAGTCTTTTACAGATAAAGAAATTGAGACTCAGAAGAAAACAAATAGTTTTAAGATTATATAATAAACCAGCGGGAGCTTCAGGACTAAACCCTGAGCCAAAGTCAAAAGTCTTTCTACCATATGCATGATCACTGGACTTTAGCCACCGTAGAGTCCAATCCTTTCCTTTTACAGATAGATGAGAAACTGAGGTCCAGATAATGGGGTCAAGTTCAAATACAAACAAGTCCCATTGAACCCTACATAAAGATCTCTGCAATCACATATTGATTTAGGAAATTATATATTAACATAATTTATGTTCTATTGTATTTTCAAAAAATAAATATTTAAATTAAATTTAAATTAAAATCACTAAATATTTGCCGATTATCTTTCAATTTGGTTGGGCCAATGAACCCACTATTTAATACCTCTGGATTAAACAATTTCCTTTAGATTACAGAGAAATTGAAGAGAAGGACCATGCTAGAGGAAGCTGCTTGGCTCAGAAAAATGAGAGGCAGGGAAATATATTTGACTCCAGTTTTATCTCTATCAGAAAAATGTAAGAGGCTTATCAAGAGCTACTGCCCTTTGATATTCCAAACTTTGTCATAAGCTGTTGCTCATTTTTCTTATCAGACATTAATTCTTTCTGTGGTTAACTAGGTCTTAGTTTAAGCTAAGGAAATCTTTTGGCATTAATGGGGATACAGGGAGCTCTAATTCTCCAGACCACTCTCCACACCCTTCCAGACTTTCCCCGTGCTCAGGTCTAGTAATGCTGCTTTTTTTTTTTTTTTTTTTTTTGCTCTAAGACTTCCAGTGACTTTTTGTTCACTGAGTAAAGTTCAAACACCTCTGTCAGGCATTAAAGTTCTTTCACAATCTGGCACCACCTTATCTTTCCAACCTTATTCCTTATTATTCTCTTCTAATCACTTATCCAATCACTGGAGCATTTTGTAAACTGGGTCAAGAGTCATCAAGAACTGGAGTTATTCCCTCTTTGTGTCATAGACCTTTTTGGCAATCAGGAGTTTATGGATCCCTTCTCAGATTCATGTTTTTAAATTCACAAAATAAAATCCATAGAATTGCAAAGGCAACCAATTATATTGAAATAAGGTAATCAAAAAATATTTTTAGAAGCTAGATTTCAGATTAAATTTATATTTTAGAGCCAAAAAAAAAAAACCCAGTCATAGTATCAGCATAGCTCTCATTTGCCTCTACCATTGGACTTTTAATCAAATAAAAAGCCTCTTTTCTTACACCAGATCTAAAGAAATAAGTCTAGAGAATGATCAAGACATGCATTGGAAAGATCAATAAAATAACAGGTTCTCTGTCTCTGTATCTGTGCCTCTGTCTACCTTTCTATCTTTATCTCTCACATTGGCTCTGGTGCTCACCTCAGTCAAGGTGATGAGGAAAGAAAAAAAAAAATCTCCTTCCTAACCATTGGGCTTGGATTTTCCTTCTTCTGATTCACATAAATGATTACATTTATGTAAACCAACAGATTCATAGTAGATGGCTATCTAGTTAAATCACATAAACATGATCAATCTCTGCTTCAGTCTCCTCAATTGTAAAAGGAGAATAATAATAGCACTTACCTCCTAAAATTGTTATGAGGATCAGATACTATTTGTAAAACACATGGCACAGTGCCTAATATAGAGTAGGTATTTAATAAATGCTTGTTCCTTTCTCATACTTCGTACTGGATATAGGAAAGGAATATCGAAGATTAATGTTGAAATACTATAAACTTCATTAAATAAGTTATATTTGGAAAACAACAATTTCTAAGTTTTTTGAGGGGAAGGGGTACAGTGGAATCAGAATTCTAAGACTATTAGAATCTAAGGCTGTTGATTTTGTTTATGTTATTATGGAGGATTATGAATAAGCTAGGTATTATTCTCCTAAAAACATGAAAAAGTGCTACCCCATAGGAAGCTTCTTTCAGTGTTAGGATGCTTAAGAAAGTATTTGTGTACCTTTCTTGTGTAATTTCATGTAATTAATTATCCATGAATATCTTACCCTTTTATCCCAATTGTTTTCATTTTTTCTAACATATTTTCATTTATTTAATTAAATATTTCTCAAGTGCATGTATAATTTTTTAAATATTCATTAAAAAAACCCTTGAGAAAGGGACCTGTATGTGCCAAAATGTTTGTGGCAGCCCTGTTTGTAGTGGCTAGAAGCTGGAAAATGAAAGGATGTCCATCAATTGGAGAAGGGTTGAGTAAATTGCGGTATATGAATATTATGGAATATTATTGTTCTGTAAGGAATGACCAGCAGGATGAATACAGAGAGGACTGGCGAGACTTACATGAACTGATGCTAAGTGAAATGAGCAGAACCAGGAGATCATTATATACCTCAACAACGATACTGTTTGAGGATGTATTCTGATGGAAGTGGATCTCTTCGATAAAGAGAGCTTTAATTGATCAAAGATGGACAGAAGCAGCTACACCCAGAGAAAGAACACTGGGAAACGAATATAAACTGCTTGCATTTTTGTTTTTCTTCCCGGGTTATTTATACCTTCTGAATTCAATTCTCCCTGTGCAACAAGAAAACTGTTCAGTTCTGCACCCATATATTGTATCTAGGATATACTGTAACCCATTCAACATATAAAGAACTGCTTGCCATCTGGGGGAAGGGGTGGAGGGAGGGAGGGGAAAAATCGCAACAGAAGTGAATGCAAGGGACAATGCTGTAAAAAATTACCCTGGCATGCATTCTATCAATAAAAAGTTATTTAAAAAAAAAAACCCTTGAGGTCTAAATTCCCTCCCTTTTACCCTTCCCTTAAAAAAAAGGTAAGCAATTTAATATTGATTATATATGTGAAGTCATATAAAACATTTCCATGTTAGCCACATGGCAAAAGACACACCAAAAAAGAACCCACCAGAAAAATAAAGAAAGTAAAAAAGCATGCTTCAATCTGTGTTTAGAATTTACCTGTTTTTTCCTCAGAAGTTAGATAGCAGTTTTCATCAAAGATCCTTTGGAATTGGGATCATTACTTTGATCAAAGTATAATGTTCTCATTCTGTTCCCTTTGCATCTGTTCATGCAAGACTTCCCAGGGTTTTCTGAAACCATCCCACTTGTCATTTCTTATGCATAATGGTATTCCATTACAATCACAAGTTATTCAGACATTCACTATTTCATAAGAATTTCCTCAGTTTCGATACTGTTTGAGGATGTATTCTGATGGAAGTGGATCTCTTCGATAAAGAGAGCCTTAATTGATCAAAGATGGACAGAAACAGCTACACCCAGAGAAAGAACACTGGGAAATGAATACAAACTGCTTGCATTTTTGTTTTTCTTCCCGGGTTATTTATACCTTCTGAATTCAATTCTCCCTGTACAACAAGAAAACTGTCCGGTTCTGCACAAATATATTGTATCCAGGATATACTGTAACCTATTCAACATGTAAAGGACTGCTTGCCATCTGGGGGAAGGGGTGGAGGGAGGGAGGGGAAAAATCGGAACAGAAATGAATGCAAGGGATAATGCTGTAAAAAATTACCCTGGCATGCATTCTATCAATAAAAAGATATTAAAATTAAAAAAAAAAGAAGAATTTCCTCAGTTTCCAATTCTTTGCCACCACAGCGAAGAGCTATTTTAAATATTTTTGTGCAAATAAGTCCTTTTCCCTTTTCTTTGATTGTTTTGGGACACAGACCTAGTAGTACTATTGTAGGGTCAAAGGGTATGCACAATTTTATAGTTCTTTGAGATAGTTTCAAATGGTTCTTCAGAATGGTTCAAACTCTAACAACAGTGAAAAGTGAAAGTGAGAAAACATGTTTTCCTTCTAATCTGGCTGCATTAGTTTTGTTTGTGCAAAAGCTTTTTAATTTCATGTAACCAAAAATTATTCATTTTACTTGCTATGACTCGCTTATCATTAATTTGGTCATAAGCTCTTTTCTTATCCATATATCTGACAGGCACATTTTTCCATGGTCCTCTAAATTACTTATGATATTACTCTTTATGTCTAAATCATGTATCTATTTTGACCTTATCTTGGTATATATAGTGTGAGATATTGATCTTTTCATAGTTTCTTCTAAATTGCATTTCAGTTTTGCAAGCAATCATTGTTAAATGATAAATTCCTACCCCCAAAGCTTGGATCTTGGGATTTCTCAACACTAGATCACCATAATCATTTACTATTATGTGTTGGGTACCTAATCTGTTCTACTGACATACCACTGTTTTTTAGCAAATGCCAGATTGTTTTGATGATTATCACTTTGTAATATTGTTTGAAATCTGAAACTGCAAGGCCATCTTCCTTCACATTTTTTCCCATTTATTTTCTTGATATTCTTGACTTTTTCTTCTTCTAGATGAATTTTGTTACTACTTTTCTAGCTCTATGAAATATTTTGGTAGTTTGATTGGCATGGTATTGAAAAAGTAAATTAACTAAGGAAGAATTATTATTTTTACTATATTGACTTGGCTTATTCATAAGCAATTGATATTTCATTCTTACTTAAATTAGTCTTCATTTATGTGAACAATATTTTGCAATTGTGTTCAAATAGTCCTGACTGACAAGTGTTTTTCATTGTCTGTATTGTTTTGAATTATTAATTTATTATTTATAATATCATATATCATACATTATATTATATATATTAAATAATAATTATTTATTAAATTAAAAATTATTTTAAATGAAACTTCTCTACCTCTTCCTAAAAGGTTTTGTTGATAGTAATATAGAAATACTGATGTTTTATATAGGTTTATTTTATATCCTGCAACTTTGCTGAAATTGCTAATTGTTTCAACTAGTTTTTAGTTGATTCTCTAGGATTCTCTAAATATAGCATCATACTGTCTACAAAGAGTGAAAGTTTTAATTCACTGTCTATTTTTATTCTTCTAATTTCTTTTTCTTGTCATATTGCTATAGTTAGCATTTCTATTATAGTACTGAATAATTACAATGATAATGGGATTCCTTGCTTCACTCTGGATCTTTTTGGGAAAGCTTCTAGATTATCTCTGCAGTAGATAATGCTAGCTAATGATTTTAGATAGATACAACTTATCACCTTCAGGAAAACTCCATTTGTTCCTATGCTTTCTTGTGTTTCTAATAGTAATTTTTTATTTTATTTTATCAAAAACCTTTTTCTGTATCTATCAAGGTAATTATTTTTGCTGTTCTTGTTATTGATATGGTCAATTATGCTTATAATTTTCTTAATATTGAACCAACCCTGTATCCTCAGCATAAATCCCACTTGGTTATTTATTGCTGTTATATATATATTTTTTTGCTAATATTCTATTTAATTTTGATTGATAGTTTTATTTCTTTGTTATTGCTCTTTCTGGTTTAGGTGTCAAGATCACATTTGTGTCATAATAGAAATATGGCAGGACTCTTTCTTTGTGGGATTAATTGTCCCTTAAATGTTTGGTAGAATGTATTTATATTTACTTAAATGAGGGTGGAGTTCTTGATTTTGTTTCCAGGACAGATGGAGAAATTAAGAAAGATATGATCCCAAAGGGACCATCCTCCACACCCAAGGCCTAGAAGTGATACTGAAGCAAAAAAGCCTTTCTTACCACAATAGTACCTGCCTCCAAAGAATTAATGGAAGAACTTTAAAAAGACTTTAAAAATTAAATGAGATTGAAGAAAAATATATTTAGAAAATGAGAACAGTCCACAAAAAATAAGATTATCAAAAGAAAGTCAATTAACTGGAAAAGGAGATTCAGAATATTAAAGAAGAAAACAACTGTTTGAAAATTAGAATTGGGAGTCCCCAGCTTTTGTGATAAGAATTCACTATTTGACAAAAATTGCTGGGAAAATTGGAAAATAGTATGGCAGAAACTAAGCATTGACCCACACTTAACACCATATACCAAGATAAGATTGAAATGGGTTCGTGATCTAGGCATAAAGTATGATATGATAAATAAATTAGAAGAACATAGTATAGTTTACCTCTCAAACCTGTGGAGGAGGAAGGAATTTGTGACCAAAGAAGAACTAGAGCTAATTATTGATCACAAATAGATAATTTTTATTATATTAAGTTAAAAAGGTTTTGTACAAACAAAACTAATGCAGACACGATTAGAAGGGAAGCAATAAACTGGGAAAATATTTTTACATTCAGAGGTTTTGATAAAGACCTCATTTCCAAAATATATAGAAAATTGACTCAAATTTATAAGAAATCAAGACATTCTCCAATTGATAAATGGTCAAAGGATACGAACAGACAATTTTCAGACAAAGAAATTGAAACCATTTCTAGTCATATGAAAAGGTGCTCCAAATCACTATTGATCAGAGAAATGCAAATTAATACAACTCTGAGATACCACTATACACCTCTCAGATTAGCTAAGATGACAGAAAAAGATAATGACGAATTTTGGAAGGGATGTGGGAAAACTGGGACACTGATACATTGCTGGTGAAACTGAACGAATCCAACCATTCTGGAGAGCAATTTGGAACTATGCTCAATAAATTATCAAACTGTGCATACCCTTTGACACAGCAATGTTATTACTAGGCTTATATCCCAAAGAGATCTTCAAGGAAGGAAAGAGACTCACATGTGCAAAAATGTTTGTGATAACCCTTTTTGTAGTGGCAAGAAACTAAACTGAGTGGATGCCCATCATTTGAAGAATGGCTGAATAAGTTATGATATATGAATGTTATAGAATATTATTTTTATGTAAGAAACGATCTGTAGGATGACTTCAGAGAGGCCTGGAGAGACCTACATGAACTGATGCTAAGTGAAATGAACAGAACCACGAGATCATTGTAGTATGGCAACAACAAGATTATGCAATGATCAATTCTGATGGAAGTGGCTCTCTTCAACAATGAGATGATTCAAACCAGTTCCAATGACTTTGTAATGAAGAGTCATCTATACCCAGAAAGAAGACTATGGGAACTGATTGTGGACCACAATATAGTATTTTCACTCTTTCTGTTGTTTGCTTGCATTTTTGTTTTTCTTCTCAGGTTTTTTTTTTTTTTTTTCTTTCTAGACCAAATTTTTCTTGTGCAGCAAGATAACAGTATATATATACATGTAAATGTTTATACATATATTGGATTTAACATATTTAATATGTATTGGACTATCTGCCATCTACTGGAAGGAGTGGGGGGAAGGAGGGAAAAAATTTGGAACAGAAGGTTTTGCAAGAGTCAATATTGAAAAAATTACCCATGCATATATTTTGTAAATTAGAATTGGGCAGTGAGAAGTCAGCAATGTTATAAGAGACCAAGAAATAATAAAATAAAATAAGAGGAATGAAAAAATAGAAGAGTATGTGAATTGGAAAAAAGAAAATACTATTTTGGGGTAAATGTAATGTGTTTCTCCTCCTTATTCTGCCTCCCTGAGGTATTCAAGTAGAGGCTGAATGATCACTCTCAGGTATTTTGCAGTTGAGATTCCTTTTCATATTTGGAGTCAACTAGATGGCCTCTGAGGTCCCTCCCAAATCATTTTCTGTAATTTTTCTGAGTTTCAAAACTTCTACCTTGTCTGCCTCCATTACTTTGTCTATTTTGTATACCTTGATAAATTGTCCAACATGATAAGCTTTCACATGTATCTTTCTATTAACTTTGTTTGAGTTTTTATTTCTTCAAAGAGTATAAATGTTTAGCCTTGTTTAGCTATTTATTTATTTAGCTTATTATTAAATTATTGTTTGGCTTCTCCCTAACACTTAATTTCAACATTGGATGCTTCTAAGCTATGTTTTGATTAACTGAGCTCAAACTATATCTTGAGAAATTTTAAGTCTTTGAGCTAATTCTTCAACATCTCTTATGAAATGTGGATTATATTCATAATTTGTAATCTAGCTGTCAGAAAACTCTTACTTTTATACTCTAAAGGCTGGATCTTATCAATCCAGATTTGACTCAGCGGGAGATATATTCTCCTCTGCTTGGTCTGGGAGCAATTGCTTGCACTTAATCAATAAAGATGAATTTGATAGCTTTTAATCTGAAATTAAAATGAGATTCAATTTCTTCCACTGATGCTACTCTTATTTCTAAATCACCAAACATCAATTAAGTACTTACTATGTGCAGTGCAAAGCAAAATACAAAAAAGAAGAGGAGGGATTCTCTGCCCTCAAGGAGTTTAGATTCTAGTGGGGAAGAAGTAAATAAACAAGTAAATGCAAGATAAATATAGATTAGATGGAAAGGAATCTGAAAGGATAAAGCTTTTGCTGGAGGGAATTGGAAAAAATCTCCTGTAGAAGATAAGATTTGAACTAAATTTTGAAGAAAGTCAAGGAAAATAAGAAGTGAGGGCAAAGAATTCTGGGCATGGGAGAAAAGCCAACACAAAAGCATGGACGTGGGAAAGAGATGGTAATGCTTGAGGAATAGCCAACAGGCCAGGGTATTTGGATTATAGAGTATATGTAATGTTATATACGCATGTATATAGCATTATATGTAATATATGTAATAAATGTATGTAATGTTTTATGCCTATGTATAAAAAACTAAAAAGCTAAGAAAGAATCAGTTTAGGAAGAGCTGTACATTCCAAAGAGAATAATACCTATTGGAAGTAATAGGTAAATATAGAAAGTCACTGTGAAGAGAGGAGAGGAAGGGAGGGAAAGGGAATAGAAATGGAGTGGGGATTGAAATAGCCCAGGCAATAAAATTCAAGACAGCCATAGTAATTCATAATTTAGAAATAAGTTATTTGTAACTGGCCTAGATGGTCTGCATGGCCAGGAAGGACCTCCAGTAGGATTCTGGCATGGTTCCGTGCCCAACTGAAGTAGGGGCAGTCTTATAAGCATTCTTGTTCACCCTTGCTGGCACCTTTGATATTAAACAGTGACTCCACTTTACAGGAGGAAAGATACAATGGCAGATGTTTTAACATAGATAGGGATCAGGGTTAGGCGACCACCCTCATGGAACAGATATCCTTGGGAGCATTGTTGATCTGGCACTTTGAAGTGCAAAAGAAGTCCCCTAATCTAGTTGAGCAGACCTTTCTCTGTGAACCCCAGGCCCTTTAACCTTAGACTGAAGGAGGGAAGGGGAGGCCAGTCCTTTGTCCATTTCAGGATGGTCCATCTAATGCTTTAGAAAAATCATATTGGAAGCTGAGCAGAGGATGGTCTAGTTTGGGGAGAAACTTTGAGTCAGAGGCACAGCAGAAGGTTATTGTTAATGTCCCAAGTAATGAGGGCCTGAGCTAGGATTATGTTTGAATGAACATAAATGAGAAAAGATATGAAGTAGAAATGACAAGATTTGATAATGGATTTGGAGAATGGGACAGAGTAGGGATGATTTTGAGGTTGAAGGCCTGAGTAACTGGAAGGATAGTAATACTTTTAATAGTAATAGGGAAATTGGAAGAAGGAAGGGTTGGTCTTATGGGCCAGAACTTTGTGTGGTTCAGATACTTATTTAATAAAAAAGCTGGAGAGATCTCTAGAAGCAAAGCAAAGTTTATTATATGTTCTTGTGAGAATCGGGAGTCCCACCCATCGAGCAGATAATCGAAGGGAGGAAGCACTGTAGGGGGCAGGATCAACACAAATCCCTAACACAAATACCCCCTTCCACCACTGACCCTCATCCTTACTGGCTGAGGATCTTACATTCTAAACACATGAAGTACCCAAGAAATTGAAATTGACCAATAAGTACGTATTTGCCCATATTTGACTAAAACAGAAAGACACTGATGTCATAGGAGGATAACAAGAAGGGGACTTAAGTATGCCCTTAGGAGGATAGCAGGGAGGAGACTTAAGTATGCCCTTGACTTAATGCTTAAAGTCCTTCAGGCCTACTCAAACTTTGAAATAGATGAAACCTCACTCGATTTTCACAACTGTCTTGAAAGATCTCACCTCATCTCCATTCAACTTGAAACAAGGTGCTAAGTCAGTGGAATTGATAGAGACAATAGTTACCTAATTTAGCATGGTTCAGTATGATTGATTTAATCCTACAAGACTGAGGGAGGGGAGAGGAGGCCAGTCTTTTGTCCATTTCACTCCCCCCTTTTTATGCTCATAGTTGTGCCTCATCTGAGGCCAACTGGGAATAAGCCACCTTAAGAGCCAAAAGTTCCAGGTCTGTATGCGATCCTGAATGTAAGAGATGAGGCACTTTCTCATGCAGGGAGCTATGAGGAGGAGGAAAACGAACAAGAGGACTGAGCCGGTACCTCCTGAGGAGGGTGGTCAGCCAGTCAGTGACTGGTTGAAGCCTCATGACTGGCCTCCTGGTCATCTGCTTACACAGGGAAGCAA
Source organism: Antechinus flavipes (assembly GCF_016432865.1). Classification (NCBI taxonomy): domain Eukaryota; kingdom Metazoa; phylum Chordata; class Mammalia; order Dasyuromorphia; family Dasyuridae; genus Antechinus; species Antechinus flavipes. The sequence continues at coordinate 518,731,702 of NC_067400.1, forward strand.
GAGATTCCCTACTGACACCCAACTGATTTGCATAGAAGCAGCAAGATGCACCCAGTGCCATGCACAGACCCCTTGCTTCATGAACAGAGGATCTAACCCACGGCGGTTCTGTAACACAACTTCTGCCAGGGAGTCCACTGACTTTCCTAGATGAGTAAGGAGACCTTCTAGGGTCCTAATGTCTGCATCAACCTGAGAGCTAACAAGGCAAATGTAAGGCCAGAGAGACTGAGGCAAGACAGAGACCAGAGAGCTCCCAACATTCTATCAACGGGAGAGTTTGATTGACTGGACAGGACTCTCGTCTCAAAGTATCCAATGGTTAATGTGAGTTCCCAATGACATATATACACACACATGGTACCACCACAGGAGTAAACCAAGGCAGAGGCAGGGTCAGAACATAGAGAATGGGAACAGACTATGGATCTGGTTCTGACAGCGTGGTGGGAGACACTGGACATTCTGATAGGAGCCAGAAAGTCTGGACTCTCCCTTGAGTCTCACATTAACATTTTATAACCTTAGAGTAAGTGGCCCTCAGTCTTTAATGAACAAGAAGCAGGGTGTGCAACTAAGGAGATCAGGCAGAACAGTTAAGGAAACTTGAGACAGAACAACTTAGGGAAACTGAGGCAGAACCAATTAGGGAAACTGAGTCAGGACAATTAAAGAGAACTGTGGCCCAACATTAAATAAAACTAGAAAGATGCAAGGACAAGAAAAATGCAGAGTTAACAGCAGTACAAAGGCTCCTTGTTGCAAGCATGTCAGATCCTCCATAGTTGAGGCACCATCTCAGCCAAAGAATCCAGTTTGAGATGGACAGTTGGCTGTGAGTTAGGTCTGTGGTCATTTGTGCACTTAACTCAGTCTCTGCTTATAGAGCAGCAGGGCCAAGGTCTCAAGCCCATTCAGAGGGGCAGATCTCTCCAGGGGAGAAGGGTGAGGCTGTAGTAGCTCCACCTGTCCCCGACCAGAGAAAACAGACAGGGCTGCAGAAAGGATCAGATTGCAGAGCAGATTATGCACAGTTAGACCATCACGGCAGGCAAACCCCAAACTTTTAGATGTGTGATATCAAACAAGGTTCTTTGAAATGCTGAGGTACTAATTAATGAACTGGGGTTACAGAACTGAAGAAAAACAGATCAGAGAGACTGACAGTCCCAAGTCAGGTGTCTGATTTCTAAAACTTTCTAACCAAAATAATCCCCAAAACTGAGTCTGCCAGGGCAATTTTAACAAAACAAGGGATTCCAAAGCTAAAGCATCCAAATTGAATCTGAACTAGTGAGATAGGGGGTGAATAGGAGCTAGGGGTGCCCAGCAAAATTCAAGGATTTTGAAAAAAATACACCGGTTTCCCCAGTGTTCTATCTCTTCCTCCCCTTTTTTTTCCTCAAGGAAAGGAATTATCAAATGACCATTCCCTATATAAATCCCAAGAGTGAATCAAAATCCCTTTACATAACAGACTAGTATAGTAGCATTTCCTAAAAACCCCTCAAACATAACAGCAATAATTACAAAGTTTTTAACAAATCCCATCCTAAATCTTGAACACATAGTAATAGATGATCTGGGCAAGGTTTAACAGTCAGGCATCAACCATTCCCAAAGTCCCTCATATCAGTCCTAAGTACACTAAATGCAGGGTCCAGTCCATGGTCTCATTTAAAAACTGCTGCTCCAGGCTGACAAATGATAGGAGGCTCTCATTCCATGCAGAGGGAGTGGCTATACCATGCTGACAATCAAAGCTGATCAAAGCTGATCCAGGTCCCAAAAGCAAGCCAATATCGGTAATTTGACCAAAATCTAGAACAAAAACACAGATCTAGCAAATAAAGATTAGATCAGTCTCAGATAGAAAGACTCAGTTCACCAGACTGATGCAAAACATGAGGAGGCCAGAATGGATTGGCCAGCACTTTCCTATGTGAAGAGATGAGTTTGCTTTACAGGCCAGGCAAACGGGTGCAGTCCCAAGTTGCAACATCAGTGAGATCTCACAGGCCCTTGTTAATTGTCCTCTTATCATGTAGAAACCTTAAAGAAACAAAACACAAATATCACAAATATCCAGTAACAGACAGATGACCAGGTGAAATACTTAGTTGCCCAAGCATTTAGGATGCAATGATTACATATAACCAGACTGAAAATAGCAAGGCGTGACATAATTGAATTGCATTAACAGTTCTACTGACCATTGTTCTGATCATAGAGATCAGTTACAGAAGGAAAAATACAAGAACAAAACTATAACATAAGTAGTTAAAACTCAACCTTCAGCACATACAGAATAAAATAGCCTTACGCCAGTTTTATTCCAATCAATCATCTCAGTAACTGTCAGAGGGTGAAGCTTTAAAACTCCCAAATAGCATTAACTAATTAACTGTAAGCCCAAGAAATTTTACCCCCAATAACAGATTCCTTTAATCAAATTTCTGATAAATCTTAAACAAGTATTTATCATAACCTTACAGTAATAACAGAAATTTTGCCTCAGTAAGTTAACAACTTAGAACAATTATTAAATCCAGGTAGATGTTACATGAGTTATTATTATACATACAAATCATTTTGCTTTTAAAATACCCTATACATAGAAAAAATATCCCAAATTGCATATTGTCCATAACAGAAACATTTTCAAAAGGACAAAGAAAAAAAACTATTATTTTCAGAGGTCCTTTAAATAACTCCAGGATGGCCCAATACAATCAATTTAAACTTATACAGAATACCCAATTCCACATAAAGGAATTCAAGAAGGTTTTTAACATAGCAATTAACTTTTAGAAATATTTGTACCAAAGTGTGGATCACATTTATGACCATATTCCTTAAACAAGAAAACATTTGTATCAAGAAATATTCAATCAATTAACCTAAAAGTAAGCAAGTTCCTTTAAATCACAGTTTGCCTTAATCAGATAAGAAAAAAAAAACAGCGGGGAACACACTTAGAAGGGTGAGGGGAGGAGAGGATTCCACGTGGCCACCCTTCCCCCACTCCTGCCCCCTGTGAGGGGGGGGGAACTTCCCTTAGGTTCCCCACTTAATATCCTACATGGGGATCCTTTTCAAGATTTAGCCCATCAGTTTCTCAACATCAGGTTTCTTCCCAAATCCACCCATTTCCAACTTTCTCTTTCTCTCCAGCTACATACTTGAACAATTTCCTTAAAGAACTTTCCTAACAGATACTCCTTTGGTAAAGTAGCAGAAGACAGTGGGGGTGGGTGGCTCCCTCCCCCACCTCATCACCTACTCCCAAAAGTCTTTCTTTCATTTTTCTAAAACCATGCAAACCTCTAATTGCCCCTACTAATCAGTCCTTCCTAAATCACCTGCATTCCTCTTTCCTTTTTCCTTCAAAAACCTATAAGATTCACACTATAGTGAATATCCCAAAACTCCACAAAACCCACACATGTCCAGCAGAGCTGGATTTAAAGTATAACTTATGTTAACAAATAACTCAAAATGTTTCAGAAGGTAACAAACTCTGAACCAAACTAATATAGGGCTCTTACAGATGCTTTTTTTCTCTCTTATTCTACCTGAGTGTTGTCTGACAGTAATTAGAATCTCTAGGCAGAGCTTCCATGACCGAGTCCAGGCTAAATTGAAATTCTATTCTCTTTTTTTTCTTTCTTCCTTTTTAGTCAGAAACTTATCAATATTCAAACACATTCCAAAATCTTATACTCAGAATAAATAAATTTAGCACGCAAAGGCTATAGCATGATCATTTCTCACAATTTTTTTCTTTTCGGAACCATCCCAAACTTCTTAATCAAATTCCTTCCAGGAAAGACTTAGCCAGTTCCATTCACTTACAAATTAAAAACATTTAATATCACAAGCACATTTTCAAACAACCAATCCCCAAATTTCTTAATCGTTGTTCTTAAAACTTAACAAAGCTCTTAAATCAGCAAACAGACTAGGGGCTTTTTCCAGGACCTCCGCCCCCGGAGAGAAGTTTGTTTCACCTTGAATTCCCTTTTTCCCTTTTTCTCACAGGCTGCTGCAGTCAGCCAGAGACAGAGAGAGGGAGAGAGAAAGATTTTTCAAACTTCTTGATATTTTCTAAGCCTGCAACATAGAGGCTGAATTCTTATCTCTTACAAGTTTGCTAACTTTTAACACAGAACACAAAATACAAAGCAAACAAACACACACACAGACACATGCAGATCTCCATTTTCACCTTTTACATTTTTTTAAAAAAATCCTATTGCTTACGAATAAGTGCAACAGATTAAAAGTTAAACTAAGCACCGTTGCAACGTTGTTAACAAAGCTTTTAGACAGACAAATCACACAGAACACATAGAACATAGACCACAACCAACAGCAACTAACAAAACAGACAGACAAATCACACAGAACACACAGAACATACAGACTAGTCTTCCAGAAGCAGGTCAGAACTCTTACGATGGCGTCCCATGAAGAGCCGGCAAGGGTCACCATCAAACTCTGTGTCCATCTAGGCCCACTTGCTACAGATACAGGAGTACTCACCAGACCAGACAGGTGGCTGCAGGATAGTTAGGCTGCAAGGGCCCCTCAAAATCTTATTAACTAGAACTGGCTTTTAGAATGCTTAATGCCAATTTTGGACCAAATTCAAAATTTGGATTTCACTTTCCTGGTCCGTAGAAAAGAGATTACTGAATACAAGACGCAGAGGAAAGTCTCTGGGTAGCCATCCCCTAGGATCCATAATCTCTTTTGCCCTCCAGGGAGAGGGACTGGCCCTCAGACCGAACTAAAGGCTTATCTCAGTGGGACCTCCAAGTGAAATAGCCCAGGCAATAAAATTCAAGACAGCCATAGTAATTCATAATTTAGAAATAATTTATTTGTAACTGGCCTAGATGGTGCACATGGCTAGGACGGACCTTCAGTAGGATTCTGGCATGGTTCCGTGCCCAACTGAAGTAGGGGCAGTCTTATAAGCATTCTTGTTCACCCTTGCTGGTACCTTTGACATTAAACAGTGACTCCACTTTACAGGAGGAAAGATACAATGGCAAATGTTTTAACATAGGTAGGGATCAGGGTTAGGTGAGCACCCTCACGGAACAGATATCCTTGGGAACGTTGTTGATCTGGCACTTTGAAGTGCAAAAGAAGTCCCCTAATCTAGCTGAGCAGACCTTTCTTTGTGATCCCCAGGGCCCTTTAACCTAAGACTGAGGGAGGCAGGGGGAGGCCAGTCCCTTGTCCATTTCAGGATAGTCCATCTAATGCTTTAGAAAAATCATATTGGAAGCTGAGCAGAGGATGGTCTAGTTTGGGGAGACACTTTGAGTCAGAGGCTCAGCAGAAGGTTATTGCTAATGTCCAAGTAATGAGGGCCTGAGCTAGGGTTATGTTTGAATGAACATAAATGAGAAAAGATATGAAGTAGAAATGACAAGATTTGATAATGGATTTGGAGAATGGGACAGAGTAGGGATGATTTTGAGGTTGAAGGCCTGAGTAACTGGAAGGATAGTAATACTTTTAATAGTAATAGGGAAATTGGAAGAAGGAAGGGTTGGTCTTATGGGCCAGAACTTTGTGTGGTTCAGATACTTATTTAATAAAAAAGCTGGAGAGATCTCTAGAAGCAAAGCAAAGTTTATTATATGTTCTTGTGAGAATCGGGAGTCCCACCCATCGAGCAGATAATCGAAGGGAGGAAGTACTGTAGGGGGCAGGATCAACACAAATCCCTAACACAAATACCCCCTTCCACCACTGACCCTCATCCTTATTGGCTGAGGATCTTACATTCTAAACACGTGAAGTACCCAAGAAATTGAAATTGACCAATAAGTACGTAGTTGCCCATATTTGACTGAAACAGAAAGACACTGATGTCATAGGAAGATAACAAGAAAGGGACTTAAGTATGCCCTTAGGAGGATAGCAGGGAGGAGACTTAAGTATGCCCTTGACTTAATGCTTAAAGTCCTTCAGGCCTACTCAAACTTTGAAATAGATGAAGTCTTACTCGATTTTCACAACTGTCTTGAAAGATCTCTCCTCATCTCCCTTCAACCTGAAACAAAGTGCTAAGTCAGTGGAATTGATAGAAACAATAGTTACCTAATTTAGCATGGTTCAGTATGATTGATTTAATCCTACAAGGAGATGTTATGGGTCAGGACTTGAAACAAGGCACTAAGTGGAATTGAGGAGACAATGGTTAGATTTAGTTGAGCATTGATTTAATCCTATAACAAATAACAGTTTCCTAGTGATATAATGATTAGTGTATACTCAGTGTAGGGCATATAAGCAAGAAGCTCTCAGGGCCAGAAGGACAAGCACACTAGAAGCTCTTGGAGCTTCAGCCAGGATTCACTCGGGGAGATTCAGAAGGCATAAAAGGCAGCAGGAGCTCAAGCTCTCAGAAAAAAGGCCAGACTGAAAGGCTCTCCAGAAAGCTGCCCAGGAAGGAGATAATAAAGGATCTGGACTATAAGGGGCCTCAGGAAAGGAGACAAGACTTGAAAAGAGTCCTTTATTAAGGATTTGGATTCTAACACCTGACTGTACTTGTGGTATTACTGAACTGAAACGAAGGCTGCCTCCAGAGACCCCATGAAAACTCAACAGAGAATATTATATTTTAGAGAGTTGGGTCAGGGGGATGGTGGGTATAATGAATTTAGTTTTAGATCTATTGTGGTTGAGATGTCTTTGGGACATGCAGTTTGAGGTATTCAAAAGGCAAGTTGATGTGTTGTGGCACAGTTCTCTTTTAATGTCCTGACCCAGTTTCCCTAATTGTCCTATTCAGTTACTCTGCCTCAGGTTATAACCATTCCCTCTTAATGTTAGGATAAAGGTCTTATATCTTAGACCTTAAGCTATAATCATTCCCTCTTAATGTTCAATGGGATAAAGGTCTTTATCCATTTTAGATATCATTAGAATATCAGGAGCCTCTCCTCATTATATTATCCTATTATGTTATCCTAGGTACCTCCCCCCATTAGGTCATTCCCATCCAGGTACCTCCCCTATTATGCCATCATTCTTGTAACCCTATAAAAGAATCTTGTATCTGACATTCATTGATGGATTCTTTGAGATGATAGTCTCATTCAGCCCTGGGATCAAACCATGGGTCCATTTGGTCCCAGTAAATCTCTCCCTTTTAATAAATTATTAAATTGTTCTCTAATCTCTATCTTGCTCAGTTTCTCTGGCATTGCAGATGGTATATGGATAAAGAGAAAGGTTAGAGTTGGAAATATAGATCTGGGAATTGTCTGCCTAGAGATGATAATTTGAACCATGGAGCTGATGAAATCACCAAGTGACCAAATCTAGAGCATAAAAAGAGGGAGCAAGAAAGAGTTTTTACTTTCATGCACAATTATTGGGTATTAAATGAAAAACTAGAAAATGAGACTTCAAAGTATTTAAATAGAAAGAGAATTCGGAAAAAATAGTATCAGGAAAATTGAGAAAGGAGAGAGTATCTAGGAGGCAACATAGTCATCAGCTGCCAAGAGATTAAGAAGGATGTGCATTAAGAAAAAAATATCTCATTTGACAACTTAAAGATTATTGGTAACACCAGAGAAGACAATTTTGGATGACTGATGATGTCTTAAGCTATATTTCTGAGGGTTTAGAAAAGAATGATAGAAAACAAAATGGAGGTAGAAGTGTAGATGGTTTTATTACAGAGATCAGCAGTGAAAGGGTATAAGAAATTTTTTAAAGGATAGAAAAAAATGGGTGTGTTTGTATGTAACTGGGAATCTCTATACATAGGAAAAGATTGAAGATAACAAAAGGTGAAGAATGATAATTGGAGAATGATAATTAGGTGATCTGTTGGGTAGCGTCTCAAGTTGAAGGATTGACCTCTGTTAGGAGAAGATCCACCTCTTTACTTGAGAGTGAAGGAGCAATTAGTGATAGAGGGTATTTTAATGATGTGAGATGAGAAGAAGCTTTCAGTAACTGGCCTCAATTTTTCTAGAGAAGTATGAAGTGAGTCTTCAGCCAAGAGTGGAAGAAGGTAGGGGAAGGAATACCATGGGAGGCCTGAGAAGAGAGTAATCACTGTGGAGACTGAATGTTTAGTGCCCACTATTTGAGTGGAAGCATTCTAATTATTTGCCACTCTACTGTTTCCTTAGCAGGTAAATTCCTTCCACCTTTATCTATTTCTGTCTTATGTAATCTATCTGCCTAAAAACAAAATTCTCCAATTGACACCTAATTCCCATCTATAAATACTATATTGTGATCCAAAATTCAGTCCCCATGGTCCTCTTTCTGGATGCAGATGGCTTTCTCCATCACAAGTCTATTGGAATTTACCTGAATCACCTCATTGTTGAAAAAAGCCATGTCCATCAGAGTTGATCATCATACAATCTTCTTGTGTTCAGTGTTCTCTTTGTTTCTACTCACTTCACTTACCATCAGTTCATGTAAATCTCTCCAGGCCTTTCTGAAATCATCCTGCTGATCATTTCTTATAGAACAATAATATCCCATAACATTTATATATCATAGCTTATTCAGCCATTTCCCAACAGATGTGCTTTCACTCAATTTCCAATTCCTTGCCACTACAAAAAAGGACTGCTAGAAACATTTTTGCACATATAGGTCCTTTCCCTTTTTTTAATGATCTTTTTGGGATACAAACCCAATAGAGACATTGCTGGATCAAAAGTTTTACATAATTTGATAGTCTTTTGCTCATAGTTCCAAACTGCTCTCTAGAATGGTTGGATCTGTTTACAACTCCATGCATTAGTGACCCAGTTTTCTCACATTCCCTCCAACATTTATCATTATCTTTTCCTGTCATCTTAACCAATCTGAGAAGTGTATCCTATCTCCTATTCTCTCATGTCTATCCTCAACTCCATGACTCCTTGTTCTACTCTACTTTCCTTTCTACTGTGTCCTTCGAAGTTACTAATCAATAACTAAGAAATGACTTCATTTTGGGCTTCATTGTCTTCATTTATTAACATTCATTATTTTTGTTTTTGTTCAGTTGTTCAGTTATGTCCTCATGTCCAACTCTTTGTGAACTCATGGACCATATCCTCCATTATCTCTCAAAGTCTGTCCAAATTTATGTTCATTGTTTCCATGACATTGTCCATTTCATCCTCCACTTTTCCTTTTGTCTTTAATCTTTTCCAACATCAGGGTTTTTCCCAATGAGTTCAGTTCTCTCATTAACATTTACCGAAGACTTTCCTAGATAACATTGCATATTTGGCTATCTTCTCCATACTTTTACTTACTTTCTCACATACATACACTGCTCTAGTCAGGGAGTCAAAATACTCCTTGCTTACTACAGTCACTTCCACACTTTCCCTTTGCCACCATATTTTCTCCTTTGAAGTTCACTCCTTCAAAATCTACCATCTAGTCTAGATCGTTGTGTCTGCTGTTTACCAGATATCAATTTGTTAATGTTCCTTTCTCAAAGAATTTACTACCTAACTCACTGTCCTTCTTTTCTCTCCAACTTCTACTCTTATACAAGGAGACTTTCATATTTAGATTAATGCTCCCTCAGCTCTGAGTTCCTCAATTTTCACAAATTGCATGATCTCCTCTCTTCCACCTCAGCTATACACAGGGATGACTATCCTTGAGATCTCATCAACACTCACAAGTTGTTCCATAATCAAACATTCTGCTACTCCTCTGTCTGATAATAATCCCATGTCATTCCATATCTCCTTGTCTTCTAGACTTCTAACTCGATTCTTCTTTTAGTTTTATTTTTGGTATCACTTACAAAAAAATTAATTTGATTTTTAAAAAGTTAATAGGCATTAATTTCCCCCTCTTTTACTCTTTCTCTCTTAGCTGGGGGTGGAGAGGAAGATGTGAAAAAGGTCCCTCCTCACAAGCATATGTTGTCAAGCAAAACAAATTTCCACATTGTCCACATCCAACCATGTTTCATTTTGTACTCTGACTCTGTCAGCTTTCTGTCAGGAGAATGGAATCATGGTTGGTTATTGTACTGATTTGAGTTTTCAAATCATTCAAAGTAGCTTTTATTTATAATGTTGTTGTTATTATTTAAATTGCTTTTTAAATTATCCTGCTCTTTCCAGGTTTCCTATTCATCTTATATGGCACAAGAATATATTGGAAGCAGTTCAAACAGTCTCCAAAATTATTAAATTTTCAGTGTGAGAATTTATACCTCAAGAATCAGCAAGTATTATAAATCAGGGCTTGATTTATTGTTTTTTTGGTTGTCTAGACTTAATAAAATGATTCAGAAAATATTAATAATGAAGACTAAAAATCAGTCCCACATACATTTTTCCATAATCACAAATAAAGTAGCCTACATTCTGATGAGGAAAGACAACACATACAAGGGAATTAGAAAGTAGGGGATAAGGAGTGAGAATCAAAGCTACTGTGAAGAAGATAAAAATGTCTGGAGAGTAAGGAGTAGATAGTTATCTATACTAGATTGTGAGCTCCTTGATGGGGGCGGGGGGGGGTAGATGGTTGGATGGATAAGTAAATAGGTAAATAATTAGTTGAAACATTTATTATATACTAAGCATTATATATGCTAGAGATATAGACATAAGCAAGCAAGACAGTTCCTGCTCTCAAGTAGTTTATATTAGAATGGGGGAAGACAACGTATAAAGAAAGAGCTGAGGGGCAGCTAGGTGGTGCAGGGGACAGAGCACCAGCCTTGCAGTCAGGATGACCAGAGTTCAAATTCAGCCACTTGACCTTAGCATTGTGACCCTGGACAAGTCAATTAACCCAGATTGCCTTGCAAAATAGATGGATAGTTACAGCTGGAAAGGGTTTGGGGGAAGAGAATTTGTTGTGAAGATAGATGGAAAGTGGAGTAGAGACTTCATTTTGGGAAATATAAATCAAAGTTTACCAATCAGAGTTCGGTATCCTAGGGCCAAAGTTTAAAGTCAAGGAGAAGAGAGGGTGAAGGAGATGAAGATGACATGACCAGAGTGGAGTTGACATAGTTTAAAGCTGAACCAGAAATAAGGGAGAGGTCTGGTTTGGGAAAAGACCAATAAACGTTTACCTATAAGAGACTAAGATGGCTCCAGGCATGAAACCCAAAATTCCTATGTGGGGATGATGATGATGGCCCCAGTGAAAGCAGCATGATGTGTTGTTATTTGTCCTTCATTCTTTTTTTTTTTTTTAAATTAACTTAGTTCTCGTCAAAGTATGTCATTAGTGCTTCTAAAGTTCTAAATTAGCGACATAAGTCTTTTCTATAATAGTCAAACTGATGCGGTTTAGATTTAGAAAGCCAAAATGAGATTAGGGTTTCTGGTGGTCAGGGAGTTAAATGAAGTCTAGTGGCAAGTTCGGGGTTCAGAGAACCAAATGGAGAGGTTTGGCTCCCCTGCAAACCTTTGGGATTTGGTGCAAGGGTAGGGAGTTTGGGGGACTCCCTTCTGGTGGCACAAAGGTTCTCTGTAAAGGAATTTACAGATCCAAAAATCTAGATTGATAAAAGAAGTTTATTGTGGGGATTGGAAGTAAAGTTAGAAATCCTGATGGAGACGAATAAAGTTTGGTTAGGGAAATAGGTGAGGATAAAGAGAGGATAGAAATAATTGCTATTTACACTTTCTCAGAGCTATCAAAACTCAAATAATGAGCAATTGAGGATTGGGCTGGGACTGATTATTGACCAGTCAGTGAGAGCAGAATAATTTGGGTTTAAAGGCATTGTTAAGTAGCTCCTTTTGAATCCCAATGGGCTCTATGAAGCCTGGTTTACTAGAGCTATATTTCAAGAAATCATTGATTCTAGAGTGAGGAAGACCTGAATTCAAATCCTGACTCAGACATTTCAGCATAATTTGAGATCAGGGACCAAGACCAAGCTTGCTTTCCAATTCTAACACAGCAATTCATTTATTTAATTTGAATTTGTTGAATTGAGATTTCAATTAAATTGAGTTGGATTGGATTGAATACAGTTGTTCTAAACTTAGAATTTTTTCTATTATATGGAATACTATCCTTAAAAGGCCTCAGCCTGCCTTGGAAACTGACTGAGGAGCAAGAAGTGATGCTTTGGGGGAAAAAAAAGTTTATAGCTCATAAATATTCATTCACCATTTAAAAACATTTCAGGTATTTATATATATATATATCTTTTTATTTACAAGATATATGCATGGGTAATTTTTCAGCATTGACAATTGCAAAACCTTTTGTTCCAACTTTCCCCCTCCTTCCCCTCCCTCCCCCAAATGGCAGGTTGACCAATACATGTTAAATATGTTGAAGTATAAGTTAAATTCAATATGTGTATACATGTCCAAACAGTTATTTTGCTGTACAAAAGGAATCGGACTTTGAAATAGTGAAAATTAGCCTGTGAAGGAAATCAAAAATGCAAGTGGACAAAAATAATATTTAAAATATATTTAAAAATGTTAAATTATAGTTTTGAAAAGGGGTCCAAAAACTTTGTTTGCCTGCTCAAAAATCCACAACCCAAAAAATGTTAAGAATTCTTGGACTAGATGGTTTCCAAGGTCCTTTCAGTTCAGCTATTCTACCAACCTGTGAGATCTGGGGTCCAGTTTCTCTCTTTCCCAAATCATAGGAAGGGTTTAAAATCAGGAGTGATGGTGCCAAAATGTCTCTACCAGTTGACTGCAAGGGAAGAGAACTCAATGGTACAGTGGGTGGTGTTCATATCTAAGATAATGTGGTAAAAGGTCCTGGAAAATGAACTGGATCATAGCCAAGCAGACAAGATAAAATAGGTGAGAGTGATAACAGTCTGATGAAGAACTTTGTCAAGATATTGGGAGAACCCAAAACTGGGGCCTTGTTTTCTTTTAAAACTATCACCAATTATTCTGAGCCTAGAACTTCTTCCAGGGCTGAGACTTCAGGGCCTTTAAAAACTCAGGCCCCATTTAAATGAGGATTTAGGAATAGATGCTAAAAAATCAGAGCAGAAGATTAATGTAGTTTAGTAGAAAGAAAAAACTTGGAGTCAGGAAGGAGACATGGATGCAAATTCTCATTTTTCCATATGATCATAGTGAAGTTATTAACCCTCTTTGAAACTCAGGTTCCTTTTCATTTTAATTTATGAAATAGATTGGATGATATTTACAATTCCCTCCCTTATAAAATCATAGACACAGGAATGGAAGGTACCTTAGTTAAACCTTCTTAAATTTTTCTACTTGAAATCTCTTTTCACTTGAGAAATCCCTGGGCACATAAGTATTTAAAATAGATATACAAGTCACACATTACTGATAATAAATCATAATTTTGTAATCCCTATAGTTTAAAAAGCTTTACCTTAGAGATCGATTTTTTCCTAATGTGGGAGTTCTAGCTCTGGGGTTATATTCAGCAATGGTATTTTGGATCCCAAGGTCCTTCCCATTTTTAAGTCTTTTATAGCTCTAACATTTTATATTCCACAATGCCTCCAAGCCCAGACATACTATGATACAAAGTCCATTTTAATTCTGACACTCTTATCTTCTCAGGTCCCTTCCCTCTTTTGCATTCTGGGATTCAGTGATCAATAGAAATGATTTGTTGACAAAAGCACTATGAGGTTAATGAAAGGTAGGAAGCAGGAGAGACAGGATCACAGAACACAGAACCTCAGGGTTGAGTGGGCCTCAGAACAAAAGACCTCAGGATTGCAGCTTTTGTTTAGATGGTTTTTATTAAAGGTTAGGTTGTCAACAGATTTGGTGTAAGAGCTGATGAGTTCACCAGCAAGACACCTCTGTAAAGAGAAACACAGATTTCCTTCATATTCCAGTGATGCCCTCAAACTTGTAGGCCAATAATGGCATCAAAAAAATAAGTTATTTTCAGATCACATGTGGAATATTATGTTCAGTTTGGGACACCATATTTTTTTCTATTAAAAAACTATAATTAGTTATAATTATATTTTAAAACTCAGCCAATAACTGGGTTTGATAGTGTATGCACTATTATTCCATACCCATAGTTTGCCACTTTAAGAAAGAAAGGGATTAGGGGCATCTTTTCTTTGGGGTCAGCTTTACCAATACCATTACATAGCATTCAATTCTGGAATTTTGTTTTTTGTTTTGTTTTGTTTTTTCATGTTACAGTGTTGAAATATTATAGATATTATTTTCCCTTTTCTTCTCGCTTCATTCTGCTCCAGTTCACAAAAGTATTACCCACCAGGTGGCACTGGTGAACAAGGCAGGCTGAGCTGTCAATCATCTCCTGAGTCACAGGACCCATGTAAGCATGCTCAAATAACTTTCCTATCTTTCTAGTGGGTGGGACTTTCTTTCAGGAACACCTCCTTTCTGAGGGTTGGCTTTTCCTTTCCCTCTCTTTTTGAGGGAGCATATCTCTCTTTGTGCCACATGGCGTGTTTTGTTTACTTTCAGGAATTACTATCAGCACATGCTTTTCAGATATTAGTGCTTTTCTCTCTTATTGTCTCCCTATATGCAAACATTAAATTAAAAAATACATAGCTTAGTATTTCTGCAGCCCAAAAGGGTTAAATAGAAATTTTTTTAAAAAAAATTTAAATAAATAAGGAGCAAATAAGCTCACACATGACAATTTTACCAGAAGGTAAAAGGATTCACAGAATCAGTACTGTCACATCCCTTCCTGCCTATTTCTACTTATTCAATGGAATAAGGTCACAGTACTAGATCAATCTCATCTCCAAACATGTCCATATGATTTGTCTTTCATCAGTTAGTTACTCTAAACTGTGGCTGATGTGCCACTTGTAATGACTTTCTCCTTCAACCTATTTACTTTCCTTTCTCATTGCTCCATCTTGGTTGGCTTCTGGATTCTTATTGATGAGAGATGAGGGTATGGATGAAGAAGTTAGGCAGGAATGGGTGGAGTTCCTTCTTTTCAAAGCTGAGTTCTGAGTGAAGGAATTCGCTAAACCTAGAGGACATGGTACAAAAAAAGCTTTATTTTTAAAAGAAACACCAAGAGGGATTCTCTTGGCAGGCATATCATTCTCAAAGAAGAAGTGATCTGCAAAAAGTCATTTTTTGAAGACTCATTTTATGTATGAGTTTAAGGGAAGTCTCAAGTAAATGTGAAATCTTGCCTGGGATTGTGACTTCCCCCAAGAAAGCTTATCTTACTTTGAGAGGATGCAAGATCATTTGGGTTTGTAGATCAAAGGAGACATGTTTTTTGGTGATTTTACATAATTTTACAGGGTTTACTCAGGTTATAGAGAGTTCACTTTCATCATTATGACATACAATTCCCTTCCCCAAGGCCAGGCACAGTGACAATCTGGTAGTAAGACCATAAGATAAATGATCTTAGGAAATACAGGGAGAAAGGTTGTTGTCCTCCAACAGATAGACCTCTTTTAATTTGGTGTTGTTCCAAAGATAGATTTCATAAGTTTTAAGGAGCAAATAAGTTTACACATGACAAGCAATTTTACCAGAAGGTAAAATGATTCACAGAATCAGTACTGTCACATCCCTTCCTGCCTACTTCTACTTATTCAATGGAATAAGGTCACAGTACTAGATCAATCTCATCTCCAAACATGTCCATATGATTTGTCTTTCATCAGTTAGTTACTCTAAACTGTGGCTGATGTGCCACTTGTAATGACTTTCTCCTTCAACCTATTTACTTTCCTTTCTCATTGCTCCATCTTGGTTGGCTTCTGGATTCTTATTGATGAGGGATGAGGTATGGATGAAGAAGTTAAGCAGGAATGGGTGGAGTTCCTTCTTTTCAAAGCTGAGTTCTGAGTGAAGGAATTCACTAAACCTCGAGGATATGGTACAAAAAAGCTTTATTTTTAAAAGAAACACCAAGAGGGATTCTCTTGGCAGGCATATCATTCTCAAAGAAGAAGTGATCTGCAAAAAGTCATTTTTGAAGACTCATTTTATGTATGAGTTTAAGGGAAGTCTCAAGTAAATGTGAAATCTTGCCTGGGATTGTGACTTCCCCCAAGAAAGCTTATCTTACTTTGAGAGGATGCAAGACCATTTGGGTTTGTAGATCAAAGGAGACATGTTTTTTGGTGATTTTACATAATTTTACAGGGTTCACTCAGGTTATAGAGAGTTCACTTTCATCATTATGACATACAATTCCCTTCCCCAAGGCCAGGCACAGTGACAATCTGGTAGTAAGACCATAAGATAAATGATCTTAGGAAATACAGGGAAAAAGGTTGTTGTCCTCCAACAGATAGACCTCTTTTAATTTGGTGTTGTTCCAAAGATAGATTTCATAAGTTTTAAGGAGCAAATAAGTTTACACATGACAAACAACTTTATCAGAAGGTAAAAGGACTCATAGGATCAGTACTGTCACATCCCTTCCTGCCTACTTCTACTTATTCAATGGAATCAAATCACAGTACTAGATCAATCTCACCTCCAAACATGTCCATATGATTTGCCTTTCAGCGGTTAGTTACTCTAAACTGTGGCTGATGCACCACTTGTGATGATTTCCTCCTTCAACTTATTTATTTTCCTTTCTCATTGCTCCATCTTGGTTGGCTTCTGGATTCTTATGACATACAATTCCCTTCCCTAAGACCAGGTGCAGTAGCAATAAGATAAATAAATGATCTTAGGAAATATGGGGAGAAAGGTTGTTGTCCTCCAATAGATAGACCTCTTTTAATTTGATGATGTTCCAAAGGCAGATTCCATAAGTCTTCTCATGTTTCTCTAAATTCTATTATCTTCATCGAACATAATATGTCTAGCCATTATCCAATTTCTAGGCATCTATTTTGTTTCTGATTTTATAATCCTTATTAAAAAAATGGGTACCACATTTTAGAGAGGACATTAACAAACGTATAGCTTTTGAAGAAGGACAACCAGGATGCTGAAAGAACTTGAGATCCTAAAGAAGCATCATTTGAAGGATATGGAGATGTTTAGCCCCCCAAATAGAAGACTTCAGGGAATACCATAGTGTCTTCAATTATTTCAAGGTCTGTCATGTGAAAAAGGAATGGTGGAAAAGGACTCTGGAAGCAGAACTAGGGGTATGGGTGAAATTTGTAAAGAGGCTGCATTTATGCTTGATGTTAGGAAAACCTTCCTCAACAGCTAGAGGTAACCAGCAGTAAAATGGATTACCTTGGAAGTTAGTGGGTTCTTCTTTTATGGAAATCTTCAAGTCGTCTAGTGTATTATAGTGAAGATTCCTTTTGTATATGAGTTGGATGAGGACTACTGAAGGTCCTTCCAACTCTCAAATTTGGTAATTTTGGTTCATTCTGCTTGGCTCCAGAAACCAGAACTAGAAGCCATAAGTGAAAGTTACAAAAAGGCAAATTTAAGCTGGAAACAAAGAAATCTTCCTAGCAATGAGAGCTATGCCCTTGGGAACCTCAGAAGGTAATGAGTTCCCTCTTACTGAAGATCTTCAAGCAGAGATTGAATGACTGCTTGTTGGTTATATTGCAGAGAGCACTTTTGATCAGTTTCAGATTAGACTCTGAGGTAAATTCTAAATCTGAGATTCTGATTCTATGATACTTTGAAGGATCATAGAAAGATGATAGAAATAACTTCCCTAAGGAATTGATTACAATATATAAGGCAAGGGTTCCTAACCTTTTTTACATCATGGGCCCCTTTAGTGGTCTACTAAAGGGGTAACACCCCTGTTTTTAAATATATAAATACACACACACACACACACACATATATATATGTAAGTATAAACATACAACTGTATATAAATATAAAACTTGTTTTTAAATATTTAATATAAATAGATAATCAAGGAAGCCAATTATATTTAAATGCGGTTATTATTTTTTTAAGTCCAAGAATCCTAAGAACTTTTGAAAGAATTAGGTTTCATTCACCTAATTCAAGCATCCAAAACATTTCATTACTGAATGAATAATCCTCTGAATTAATGAAAAGAAACTCAGTTTTTACTCATTCAATTTAATATATAAATCACAAAATATAATTTAATATGTTTAAATTTAATATATTTAAATACACAATCATCATTTAATCCATAATCATTGTAGTACAATGTAGTACATTGTAGTACATTGTAGTGACTGATAGACATAGTGTAGCTGGTCAGAGAACTGGCCACAAGAGATTATTAGAGATGAGAGTGCTCTCCAAGTTAGGGCTGCTCCTTTTTTCCCCATTCTCCAAGATGCTCTATACACTTGACTGAATAGCAGTAGCATGGGTTTTGGTCTGGAAGTCAATAAACATGTATCAAGTACCTATTGTTATATATCCTGGTTAGTGCTAGGAAAAGAAAGAAAGGTAAAAGACCAACGTTGTTGCCAAAGTCACAATCACAGGTTGACACAATGCTCAAATGGCTATGTACAAACAGGATACATACAAGATACATTTGAGATCATTTCAGAGTAAAGCTATTAGCATTAAAAGAGGATTGACAAAGACTTTTTACAGAGGGATTTTAGTTGGGATTTAAAGGAAGCCAAGAAATCCAAAAGATTTCAGAGAAAAGAAAGAGAATTTTAGGCATGGGGGACAGTCAGTCCGGAAATGAAATGAAAATGCTAGAAGGAGATGGTGGGTTTTGTTCAAGGAAGCCAGTGTCACTGAATCACAGAGTATGTGAGGGTAAGGTGTAAGAAGTCTGAAAATCTGGGGAAAGGTCAGCTTTGGAAGGGCATTAAATGGCAAACAAGATTTTATGTTTGATCCCGGAGATGATAGAGAGGCACTGGAGTTTAAGTATGTGGTGATATGGTCAGACATGTGGTCAGCTGAAGAACCTCAGCTACTACCAGTTCAATCCATATTCAAAAGGAATCTCCATTATAACAAATACATGGGAACTGCTTGAAGCTCCCTCCAAGGTCTGCTTGAAGACCTCCAAGAAAATGGAACCCTCCACCTCTAGATGTAGCCCATTCCCCTCTTGGACAGCTTGAATTGTTAGGAAGTGTTTCCTCTTATCAGGTCTAAATTTATCTCTTATCAATTCCCACCATCATTTCAAATTCTGACCTGGGATCAAGCAAAACTAACCTAATCTGTTTTCCATATGATAGCCCTTTAAATGCTTGAGGGCATAGAATGCCTATTTGTAGTCAGGAAGACATCTTTCTGAGTTCAAGCCTGGCCTCGGATACTGACCAGATATGTGACCTTGGACAAGTATCCCTGTTTGCCTCAGCTTCCTCATCTATAAAATAAGTTAGAGAAGGAAATGGCAAACTATTCCAGTGTTTTTGCCAAGAAAACCCAATAGCGTCATAAAGAGGACACGACTGAAAAGACTGAACAACAACAACATCCCTCCAAGTCTTAACTTCTTCAGAGGAAATATTCCCAATTCCCTCATCTGATCCTCATAAATATTTATTGACTGACTGTCTCATAGTATATATACTCAAAACTCTTCTCTATCTTTGGCCCTTGTCCTCCTTTCAACATAATTTAGCTTATTTATTATAATCTTAAACTGAGGTGCCCAAGCAACATTCTAGATGAGGTCCAAGGAGGGCAGAGTACAACGGGACTATCTGCTCCCTAATTCTTTGCCTACCCTTTTCCTGTAGTCACACAGGGCTGCCTAGACAGGAAGAACAATATGGCTATTGATATTACTGGAATAAACTGGGGATCATCATCTGGTGGAGGACCATCAGACCTTAACATTTGTCTTGTTATTGCTTCCTAAAATTTTCCAAGCCTAACAATATCCTCTGTCCCTAAACACTGTAATCTAGATTGCTGATATATTCTAAGTTCTTGCCATTCACCCAATCTCTTCACCTTTCAGACTTTCAAAACTTTCTACCTGCCCAACAGCTGAACTCTCCTGAATGAATTGTCTCTGTCAATTAAACCTTGAGCCCCTTGAAAGGTGAGGTTGTCTCATTTCCAAGGGTTTAGCATAGTATTTGGCATATGCTTAATAAATGCTTGTTCATTAACTAATTTATTCTACCATTAGTTTTCTTGGCTACTACATCTTATTGCTGACTCCTTTTGGGCTTGTACTTTTCACTGTCAATCCTTGCCTTTCCTCATGAAGATGATTGCACCTAAGTCATAAAGCTTTACATTTAACCCTATTTAGTTTCATCTTACTTTACTGAACCCAATGCTCTAGCTATTAAGATACTTTTAAGAATACTGATTCTTTCATCCAGAATGTTAGCTCTCTGTCTCAGTTTGGTGCCATCTGAAAATTGATTGATCATCTATCTTATCTGTGCCTTTATATAAATCATTGATAAAAATGGTAAACAACTCAGGGTCAAGCATAGATTCCTTGACTACTCCATTGAAGATCTCTTGAGTGACATTGAACCTTGATAAAAGAAATATCCTGCTTCAGATACTTATTAGCTATGTGATCATGAGCCTCAGTTTACTTACTGAGCCTCAGTTTCCTCATCTTGGTATAAC
Organism: Antechinus flavipes; assembly: GCF_016432865.1. Classification (NCBI taxonomy): domain Eukaryota; kingdom Metazoa; phylum Chordata; class Mammalia; order Dasyuromorphia; family Dasyuridae; genus Antechinus; species Antechinus flavipes. Next base: position 518,752,173 of record NC_067400.1, read on the forward strand.
CATTATACCACTTCATCAGGTTATTGTTAGGATTCAAATAAATTAGGTACATAAAGTACACTGGAAATCTATAAATGCTATATTGGGGCATCTATATTTTGTGGCACAGTAGACAGAATACTGGGTCTTGAGTAAGTAAGAAAGACCTGAGTTCAAATCAAGCCTTTGACATTTACTAGCTGTGTGATTCTGGGCAAGCCTCTCTGCCTCAGTTTTCTCATCTGTGAAATGAGGGAAAATAGCACTTATCTCCCAGGATTGTGAGGATCAAATGAGATAATATTCATAAAGAGTTTAGCAAAGTACTTGGTATATAATAGGTAATATGTAAAAAGTAACTGCTATTATTATTATTAATAGTCAAGAGCAGGGGTCCTCAAACTATGGCCACGGGCCAGATGCAGCAGCTGAGGACATTTATCCCCCTCACCCAGGGCTGTGAAGTTTCTTAAAGGCCCACAAAACAAAGTTTCTGTTTTTACTATAGTCCAGCCCTCCAACAGTCTGAGGGACAGTGAACTGGCCCTCTATTTAAAAAGTTTGAGTACTCCTGGTCAAGAGCATGGTGTGGGGCTTAGAGAGGTTCATAAGAAAGATTATACGTGGGGAGTTTTACTTAAGACTTAGATTAGAAAGCTAAAGACCAATTCAGCTTTGTACAGTGTTATATTCATATTAAGAATAACTTTATTTATTGCTTATGTTTTATATATATATATATATATATATGTATATGTATATATTTCTGAATTAGTATCTAGAATTCCTTTAAAAAGCCAGAGGCTATACTCCTCAGTTATCTCTTGTCTTGACTGTCTCTTTGGGAGCATGTCTCCCTTTTAAAAGGTCTATTAACATCATTGCCAGCTCTTGACTAGTTAATGAGTAGGCAGAGAACTTATTCACAATTTGTAATACTATAAACCCTTCTTTGTACTTTGTTGTTACTTCAGTACTTTGCTGTCTATTCCCTATTCCTCATCTTTTACAATTTTATCAAGTGGGCTGGTTGAGCGAAGAAGAAATCAATTGATCAGGGGTATCCAGATCAACTGTCTTCCCTTCTTGCTACATGCATATTTTTTTCCTGATGAATAAATGCCCTAAACTTTACTTTCATATTCTGGGGTATATGATGAGAGAGGGAAAGAAAAGAAGGAACTCATGGCTTTTGGGATAGCTAAATAGGTAGGTAGGTAGATGGATAGATAAATGGGTAGGTAGATAGGTAGATGACAAACATAATAGGCATAGAGATGACAGAAAAAATACTTATAGAGATAGACATAGGACAGACAGAAAAATAGACAAATAGTTTTTTAATTCCTTACTATATGAGAGATGCTTTGCTAAGCTCTAGAGATACATATAGATGCCAATAAGACACTTTCTGTTTTCAAGAAGTTTATGTTCTAATCAGAGAAGATAACATAAAGAAATGCTTGAGGGAAGGGGAAAGATCCTAAGGATAACTGGGAAAGGAGAAGGAGCTTCAAGATGTAGGTACTATCTCTTCTTCTTTCTAGAAGCACTCACTGGCTATTTGGGTGATTTGGCCAACATCTCCCAGGAGAAGATGGGAAATGAATAAACAATTGAAAAGAGGGGAGTGGTATAACTCCAAAACTCAGTGAGGAAAGCTGGCATAAGTGGCACATAAGTGGCCTTGATAAAAGAAACATGAGGCAGTAAAGGCTTCCCATAAGTCTTTGTGGAGTTCAAGACAGAGTGGCACATAAGCTGCTTTGATTCTAGATAAAAGAAGCATCAGGCAGTAAAGGCTTCCCTTAAGCCACTGTGGAGTTGAAGAAAGAGATTCACTTGAGGGATACAAGAAAGTTTGCTACAGGCCTCCACTTCTTCAGGAAGACAATCACTAGATTGAGAGCTACGGCTAAGGGAGATATGTACAAAAAAGATGCTTCTAAGTAATGGAAGTGTATTTTTTTCCAGCTGGTTAAAAAAAAAAAAACCTTACTGAGAGACTTATCCCCAATGAACTAAGCTAAATAACTGGTCCCCCTGACAGAGAGAATAAATAAAATCTGCTACATGGGAGCTGACCTAGTGAGAGCAGCTCTGCAAAGTGAGAGCAGAGTGGAAGGATGTCTGGTATAGTGGTCTGTCAGTTGGGTCTGCCACATCAGTTCTATTGACTCTCTAACTAGTGCTAGCTTGAGCTGAAAAAAATGAGGCACTTAGCCCTGTAGTCCATAGGCAAAAAAAAAAAAATCTACCCATGCATCTATTCCCCAGCCTCTAGAATAGAAAATGGCAAGGATTGGAACTCATACCAATTTCCAGATGCACAGGTACAATTTGAGCCCTTGCAGGTCTGTGCTGTGCTTGAGCTGACTCCAAAACCCACCTCTCAGAGACAGTAAGTCAAGTTGATAGGGACTGTCCCTTATCTAAATCCTGTATTTCTCTTTTTTTTTTTTAATTTTTTATTTAATAATTACTTTATATTGACACTCGTTTCTGTTCCGATTTTTTTTCCCCTCCTTCCCTCCACCCCCTCCCCTAGATGGCAAGCAGTCCTTTATATGTTGGATATGTTGCAGTATATCCTAGATACAATATATGTTTGCAGAACCGAACAGTTCTCTTGTTGCGTAGGGAGAATTGGATTCAGAAGGTATAAATAACCCGGGAAGAAAAACAAAAATGCAGATAGTTTACATTCGTTTCCCAGTGTTCTTTCTTTGGGTGTAGCTGCTTTTGTCCGTCATTTATCAATTGAAACTCAGGTCTCTTTGTCAAAGAAATCCACTTCCATCAAAATATGTCCTCATACAATATCGTTGTCGAAGTGTATAATGATCTCCTGGTTCTGCTCATTTCACTTAGCATCAGTTCATGTAAGTCTCGCCAGTCCTCTCTGTATTCATCCTGCTGGTCATTTCTTACAGAACAATAATATTCCATAACATTCATATACCACAATTTACCCAGCCATTCTCCAATTGATGGGCATCCATTCATTTTCCACTGTATTTCTCTTAATGCCAAGATCCTTAATAAATATTTGCTGATGATGAAGATGATGATGATGGCAACTTATGTGCCACTTGATATCTTCCCAGAGCCATCCTCATCCTCTCTTTTTATGATGATCTAAATGGGTTGGATATGAATTAGAGAAAGGCTTGTATATATGCATGTATAATTTCCATATGGAACCTTATTAACCTAGGAATTAGTACCAGGTGTAGATGCAGAGAGATGATGTTTGGAAAAAAGAGAAATCTTAATGAGAGAAATTGACAGAGAAAGTCAAGATGTCCAGCTTTAAGTGGACTTGAAGAGACGCCAACAAGCAACCTGTTTAATTCCAAAGAGGGAGAAGAAATAATATTATCAAGGAACTACAGAGAAAGTTGCTTGAGGCCCTCTAGAAAGGATAGAATAATTTATCTGACAGTCCAAGGACTTGAATACAAGTATATTTCACATTTTCAGTTGGGTTCAACAAACTCTATCCTATATTCAATGTCTTATTAATCAGAGTGCTTGCTTAGGCATTGAAGACTAATTAAGGGCAGGTGTTCTCAATTCACTTTGTGTCATGGACTATTTTAGAAGTCTCAAAGTCTATTCATTCTCGTGATAATGCTTTTAACTCCATAAGATAAAACACATTTCAATTTCTTTTATTTCTTTTTTGCGTTGTTTTTTTAGTAGAGCTATCTATATGGTCATTCAGTCTACATTGCTGAATCTTCATACAAGTTCCATCCCTATATGTACTTTCCTGGCTTGTTCTTTCCTTTCTCTTTTTTCCCTCCTCTCCTGTTGTTCTCTCTCTTCCCATGGGTTTAACTATCTTTTTGTAGATGACTCTCAGATCGACAAAAAGCTAGGTAATGCTGCAAATAGGGAATTGGGACTACCTAAACTAATCTATTTATTTAGCGCTATACCAATCAGATTCCCAAAAAACTATTTTGATGACCTAGAAAAAATAATAACAGAGTTCATATGGAAAAACATATCAACAACAAAAGGTCCAGAATTTCAAGGGAATTAATGAAAAAAAAATTAAATGAAGGTGGCCTAGCTGTACCAGATCTAACATTATATTATAAAGCAGCGGTTACTAAAACCATCTGGTATTGGCTAAGAGATAGACTAGTTGATCAGTGGAATAGGTTAGGTTCAAAGGACAAAACAGCCAATAACTTTAATAATCTAGTGTTTGACAAACCCCAAGACCCCAGTTTTTGGGATAAGAATGCATTATTTGACAAAAATTGCTGGAAAAATTGGAAATTAGTATGGCAGAAACTAGGCATTGAACCACACTTAACACCGTACACCAAGATAAAGTCAAAATGGGTTCATGACCTAAGCATAAAGAATGAGATTATAAATAAATTGGAAGAGCATAGGATAGTTTACCTCCCAGACCTGTGGAAGAGGAAGGAATTTATGACCAAAGAAGAACCAGAGATCACTACTCACCAGAGAACACAAAATAGAAAATTTTGATTATATCAAATTGAAAAGTTTTTGTACAAACAAAACTAATGCAGACAAGATTAGAAGGGAAACAATAAACTGGGAAAACACTTTTACAGTCAAAGGTTTTGATAAAGACCTCATTTCCAAAATATATAGAGAACTGACTCTAATTTATAAGAAATCAAGCCATTCTCCAACTGATAAATGGTCAAAGGATATGAACAGACAATTCTCAGACAAAGAAATTAAAACTATTTATAGACATATGAAAATATGCTCCAAATCATTATTAATCAGAGAAATGCAAATTAAGACAACTCTGAGATACCACTACACACCTGTCAGACTGGCTAGAATGACAGGGAAAGATAATGATGAATGTTGGAGGGGATGTGGGAAAACTGGGACACTGATACATTGTTGGTGGAATTGTGAACACATCCAGCCATTCTGGAGAGCAATTTGGAACTATGCTCAAAAAGTTATCAAACTGTAACTACCCTTTGATCCAGCAGTGTTTCTACTGGACTTATACCCCAAAGAGATACTAAAGAAGGGAAAGGGAACTGTATGTGCCAAAATGTTTGTGGCAGCCCTGTTTGTAGTGGCTAGAAACTGGAAAATGAATGGATGCCCATCAATTGGAGAATGGTTGAGTAAACTGTGGTATATAAATGTTATGGAATATTATTGTTCTGTAAGAAATGACCAGCAGAATGAATACAGAGAGGACTGGTGAGACTTACATGAACTGATGCTAAGTGAGATGAGCAGAACCAGGAGATCATTATATACCTCAACAATGATACTGTATGAGGATGTATTCTGATGGAAGTGGATTTCTTCGACAAAGAGATCTAACTCAGTTTCAATTGATCAAGGATGGGCAGAAGCAGCTATACCCAAAAAAAGGACACTGGGAAATGAATATAAACTGCTTGTATTTTTGTTTTTCTTCCCGGGTTATTTATATCTTCTGAATCCAATTCTCCCTGTGCAACAAGAGAACTGTTCGGTTCTGCACACATATATTGTATCTAGGATATACTGTAACCTATTTAACATGTATAGGACGGCTTGCCATCTGGGGGAGGGGAAAAATCGGAACAGAAGTGAATGCAAGGGATAATGTTGTAAAAAATTACCCTGGCATGGTTTCTGTCAATAAAAAGTTATAAAAAAAAAAGAAATTAAAAAAAAATAGGGAATTGGGCCCAGAATCAGGAATTCCAGAGTTCAAATCTGACCTGCAACACTTACTAGATATGTGATCCTGAGGAAGTCATCTATAAAATGAGCTGTAGAAAGAAATGACAAACCACTCCAGACAGGACTGAAAAGATTCCGTTAGCAATCCAGATCTACAGATCCAGCCAGAGGTTCATCCTGGAACTAACTCTCAAGTCCCATATCATCAGGTTCCTACTGGATATTTATAAATGAGTGCCTTATAGGAATCTCAATCTCAAATGTCCAAAATCAAATTTATCTTTCTTTTCTTTCCAAGCTGCCCTCTTTCATAATTTCCCTATTCCTGTTAAGCTACCACCATCCTTTCATTCTCTCAGGTTGCTAACCTTGGAATCATCTTGGACTCCTTATCCCAGTTATCTAATCAGTTGTCAAGTCTTGACATCTGTTTCCCTGTAGAGAAATCTCAGTAAATTATTTGACCCCCACTGACCTTGAGTATCCTCACTTGTCAAACTGGGACTAATAATCCTTGGTAACTCTCTTGATAGGGCTGAAATCATGTTGTGAAATCAAGGATGGGAAAGGGACCCAGTTTGATATTAATCTCTATCCTTGTGTAAAGTATCAAGGTAGCATTTGTTTTGGGCCTGTCATGTCCAATTCTTCATGACTCTGTTTGGGGTTTTCTTGATAAGAATACCAGAGTAGCTTGCCATTTCCTTCTCTAGCTCATTTTATAAATGAAGAACTGAGACAAATAGGGTTAAATGGCTTGCTCAGAGTCACACAGTTAGTAAGTGTCTGAGATTAGATTTGAACTCAGGTTCTCTTGACTCCAGGGCCAGGATTCTATCTGCTGTGTCATCTAGCTGCCCCATCAAACTATCAAGAGGAATTTAAAATTTCACCCTGCTACTGGTACGTTAGGATCCAGAGGGCCAGTAGACAGGGATCTCTCCCTGGAAGAGCAGGAACACCTTATTTGCTGCATTACCTAGCTTTCTGTAGATCTGGGAGTCATCTACAAAAAGATAGTTAAACTCATGGGAAGAGAGAGAACAACAGGAGTGGAAGGAAAGAGGATAAATAGAGAGAAAGGGAGAAAGAAGGGGAGAGAGATGGACAGAGGAAACAATCAAGGAAAAAGGAAGAAACATTATAAATAGAGCTTTTCTTTTTCCTGAGGCAATTGGGGTTAAGTGACTTGCCCAGGGCCACACACAGTTAGGAGATGTTAAGTGTCTGAGTTCAGATTTGAACTCAGGTCTTCTTGACTTCAGGGCTAGTGTTCTATCCACTGTGCCACCTGGCTACCACCTAGCTGCCCCCTAAATAGAGCATTTATTAAGTGCTTAAGTGGTGGGTATTAATATGCCCTATATTGTGCTAAGTGATAGGGAGATACATTCAAGCAATCAAGACAGCTCCTGCTCTCAAGAAGCTTATATTTTAATAGGGGGAAAAAACCCAATACCACTTTAAAAGGACTTTGAAAGTGAAGGGTGAAAAATTGTTTTCTGGGGTGGGAAGAGGAGAAAAAGAAGAGAAAGAGAGATGGTTTGGACTAGTAACCAGGATTTGGGATGGAGGTTTGATTTCCTGTAAGATAAGGCAAAATTATCCAGGGTAATCCTCAGAACAGAGTCCAAGTTTTTGGTAGGGATAGGTCTAGTGGCTAGGGAGTAAGATTCCAGAGGTGAGGCCAGGATTAGAACTTCTTAGAGGTCTGGAATCAGGAAGACATGAATTCAAGGCTGGCCTCAGATATTTAATGGCTATGTTTTCTTGTTCAAGTCACTTAATCTCTTTTTACCTCAGTTTCTTTACCTGTAAAACTGGGATAGTAATAACAATGCCAGGGCAGCTAGGTATCACAGTGGATAGAACACCAACCCTGAAATCAGGAGTTCTAATCTGGTCTCAGACACTTAACATTTCCTAGCTGTGTGATCCTGAGCAAGTCACTTAACCCCAATTGCCTTAATAATAATAATAATAATGCCCACCTCCCAGACTTGTAGGGGATCAAATGAGATAGTGTTTGTAAAGGACTTAACATACCTCAAAGGGTGTTAAGTATTATGATTTGCTTTTCTCCAAGATATTCCATCATTGATCTCTTTCTTAAGTCATTCTCTTAAGCCTATCATGTGTTTCCTATCCATTCTCTCCTTGGAATCAGATACCTTCAGGAAGCCTTTCCTGGTCTACCAGTTGTCAGTACTCAGTTCTTTTTCAAATTATCTACTATTTACCTATCTATTGTCTGAATTATTACCTGCCCCCCCACAGTTATAACAATAATATTAGCTGACAATTATAAAATACTTACACATTTGCAGAATACTTCATACACATCATGTCACCAAACTCTAACAACAGAACTGTGATGTGGGAACTAATTACCCCCATTTAACATAAAGGGCAATGGAGGCCCAGAAGGTCCCCCAGAAGGATTCAAATGATTTGTCTGTAAAAGCAACTGTCAATACTGGGATTCACATCCAGGTCCCTGATAACGTCAATCTGGTATTTTTTTTCACTATATCACATTGCCTTTCAGCAAACCCTTCATAAATTAATAGACTGTGAATGAATAACTTGCCCTATAACCTACTTTTCTGAGGAGTGGCCCAGCCTAAAATAAATAGCTTGGAGTGTTTCTAGTAGAATTAACTTTCTGTCCTCTGAGTGCCTGGGGTCCAGATTGAGAGACGTAATAATATAATAGTTTCATCCTGTCTTCTTTCACCTTTGTTCCCACTGCCAGAGGGTTTTGGCTCTGTTGTGGCTTCCTCTGCAGGGGTAGAAGATGTTCTCACAGCCTTGTTGTCATGTCAACATAATTACTTCTCCTCCCTCTCTCCTGACATTGATTTCTTCACATGTAATATTAATGCCTCCCTGCATCAGAAGTTGCATCTGTACCAAGATAAGGTTAAAGTGGTATCATGATTTAGACATAAAGAGTGATAGTTTAAGCAAATTAGAAGAACAAAGGATAGTTTACCTCTTAGATCTGTGGAGAAAAATATGGCCAAAGAAGAACTAAAGAACATTACAAAATGCAAAATGGATGATTTTGATTATATTAAAATTAACAGGTTTTGTACAAACAAAACTACAGACAAGATTAGAAAGGAAGCATAAAACTGGGGGAAAGTTCTGATAAAGGCCTTATTTCTAAAATATATATAGAATTGACTCAAATTTATAAACGTAAAAGCCATTCTTCAATTGATAAATGGTCAAAGCACATGGACAGACAATTTTCAGATGAAGAAATTAAAAGTATTCTTAGTAATATGAAAAAATCCAAATTAACAACTCTGAGGTACCATTACACACCTCTCAGATTGGCTAAGATGACAGAAAAAGATTATGATAAATTTTGAAGGGGATGTGGGAAAACTGGGATAGTAATACTTTGTGAGTGTAGTTGTGAACTGATTCAATCATTCTGGAGAGCAATTTGGAACTATGCTCAAAGGTGTGTTCAACTGTGCACACCTCTTAATCCAGCAGTATCTCTACTGGGTCTTTATCCCAAAGAGATAATAAAAAATGGAAGAGGACTCACATGTGCAAAAATGTTGTAGGTTTCTGGATGTAGATGGCTCTCTCCATCACAAGTTTATTGGAATTAGCTTAAATCACCTCATTGTTGAATAGAACCATATCCTTTGTAGGTGGCAAGAAACTGGAATCTGAGTGGATGCCCATCAGTTGACTGGCTGAATAAGTTATGGTATATGAATATTGTGGAATATTATTGTTCCATAAGAAACAGCAGGGTGACTTCAGAAAGAACTGGATAGACTTTCATGAACTGATGCTAAGTGAAGTTAGTAGAACCAAGAGGACATTGTACATGGCAACAAGATTATGTGATGATCTATTTAACATGTATTGGTCTACCTGCCATCTGGGGGAGGGGAAGAGGGGAAGGAGGGGGAAAGTTGGAACAGAAGGTTTTGCAAGGGTCAATGCTGAAAAATTAGTCATGCATATATCTTATAAATGAAAAGCTATAAAACAAGATTATGTGATGATCAACTCTGTTGGACATGGTTCTATTCAACAATGAGGTGATTCAGGCTAATTCCAATAGACTTGTGATGAAGAGAGCCATCTACATCCAGAAAGAAGATCATGGGAACTAAATGTGGATCACAACATAGTATTTTCACTATTTTTGTTATTTATTTGCTTTTTTCCCTCTTTCTCATTTTTTACCTTTGTAAAAGGTAAATGGAGTCCATGACAATCAACCCAGGCAGATGATACAAAAGTAAATGTCACTTCTACAAGGCCCACCTTCATTTCCCATTATTCATTGCAATGGTTCCTTCTTCTGAATAGTTTCTATGTTATTGCCATTTTAATCTGCTCTGCTCTTCCCCATGATCCTACCTTCTTTTTTTTTTTCCTGTTGTTCCTCACTCATAGAAATCTTTATGCTTACAAGTGATAGGACATTGCTCTATGGTAGCAGTTTTCCTATGGCCCTAACAGTGTAGTTCACTATTGACTTTTGTCCTCTTCATGGATATTTTTCCCCAGCTGTCATGGAAGGAGGCCCTCAGTCTTAAGGGTGTCAATTTTCTCCAGAATCATTGATTCTCCTTCTTCTGAGGCAGGATGAGAAGTCTCTCTAAGAAACAAACAGGCACACATTATGCCCAGTACTAGGGTCCAGATTTTCCTTTATAGAATGTCTCTTTTCTCCTATAGAAATCATTTATCAGTGATGCCTCCCTCCCACAAATGAAATAAAACTTATCAGTTTCTTTCCTCCTTTTTCACTCCCTCCCTTTGCATCCTTTCTTATTATCCTACAAGTTTTCTTTTTGTGGAGAGACTTCAGGAATTTTTTTTTCATTGTTAGCACTTAACTTGATTAAGATTGACTTGATTTATGACTGTATATCACATATTACCCTCAACTTCCTTCCTTCCTTCCCTCCTTTTATGTGCCCTCCAATTCTGTATTATAGTCTCATAAAAATGTTTCACATATAAGCAGGGTATTGTGAGGTTTCATTGATGTTGTTATTAGCTTGTTTCTCCTCCTATTTGATTTCGATTTTCATCTGTGTCCTTGTGTGCATTTAGAAGGAAATGTATTAATGATCTTTCCATTATTATTATCTTGTTTGTTGTCTTGGCTCTGCATTGGTGTGTTCTCATATTTTGTTATCTATAATATTTATAAGTAAATAATTTCTTCAGATCTGATTTTATTTCTAGGAATGTTTTGAATGCCTTTTTTAAAATGAATGTCCTTTTTAAAAAAAAAATCAATAATAAGGTTCACATTGCAGTTACCTTGCATTGCATCTTGATCTATTGGAACTCATTATTACATTCCATCCTGTAATTTCTTATGGGTGCAGAATAATTTCCTGTTATTTTAAGGACCTGCTTATCTAAAGGATTTTCTCTTGGTCATCTGCAGAATTTGTTGATGAAGTTGTTAAATTTAACTATCACATCTATTGTAGTTTTCAAGTGGGTTTTTGCTTGTTTCTCTTTTAACCCATTCAGGAACATTACTTCCATGTTTTTTTGGGGATCTACAGGGTATTTTGTCTCATCAGGTATTGATTCATTTTTCTGTCTTACAATATGTATTCATGGATGCCCACTCTTTCACTTTATCTAAAGGCCATTTTCCTTTGTTGTTTTATCCACTTATGCCTAAAGTTTTTAATTTAGCTTTCTTCCTTCTGAGATCTTTATTTCAGTCTTTTTTGCCCTTATGTCTACCCTCCTCTTCTATTGCTCATTTTCTGACTCCCTCCCTTTTGATGATGGCTTCCATGAGGCTACATCTTAAACCTATCTCTGCTCCCTCCTATGATAGGCACGTCATATTCACAAGCCTAAATCTCTGTTCCAATTGGCTTATAGGAGGGATGGAAGTGGACCAAGATAGATGCTAAACATTTTCCCTCAGGCTTAGTGGAGTAGAATACAGTCACACATATGTTTCCTGCCCCAGTTCTCTGGCTGAATTCTCTTGGGGCATAAAGCTGTCCCTGCCTAAGCAAACTTCTGTCTTTTTTTGGGGGGAGGCAGTTCTGCAGCACTTGGGTTAAATGGGATTCTGTAAATTTGCAGTTCAGGTCATGTAGTCAAACTTCTAGACTGTAGGGAGTGGTGAGGGAGAGAGTGCCGAGCAAGCAAATTATGGATTAGAGATGATTGGTCTCTGTTGTTAGTTCATTAGGTTCCTAGTTTGAGTTACTGGTATCCTACGTTGTGAGAAGAGCTATTATCTTTGCACATAATTTGCTTTATCTTGAACATAATTCCTACTTTGGGGAGGTATGATAAGTTATAAGGATGGAAAAAAAATGTCTTGTTAAGTCACATGACCTGGAAGGCTCTGACAATCCCTGACTTACATTCATGAGTTGCAGTTACCACCTTCCATCCTAGGCTTAGAAAGAAGATGCTTCTATTTAGTGTGGATAGATGAACATGACAAAGGCTGAGGTCAAGTTTCACCACAAAAGAATTTGACACAGGCAGTTCCACAGTAGTATTTTCTCAAGATGCTATGTCACTAAAGATAGTACTTTGGACTTATTCTGTATGAGTGTGGAGTGGGATCTTGAAAGACATTTAAGCCTCACTCAGTGGGCCAGCTTTAGAACTGACACATTGACTTGAGCTCAAGAGAAGCAGTGATTATTTTTGCTGAATAATTATACCTCAATTCCCTATTCCTGGATTCCATTTCCTACTCCTGGACTTCCAAACAATCCTGTCCCACCTTGAACTTTCCTGTCCCTAGGGCCCTTTCCCAACCTGCAACATCCTTCTCTAAGGCTATGTCCTATACTCATTAGTGAATTCCTTCTAGAACCTCCATTTGGTGAAACTACCCAGGTTGTTCTTCATTCTTTCAGTGCTTTTATTCTGTTAATTATTTCCTATTTATCCTGTATATGGCTTGTTTATGTATACTTGTTTATTTGTTGTCTCTCATTAGATTTCGAGTTCCTTGAAGACAGGGAATTTTTTTTAACAGTCCAATTTATTTACTTATTTTAAAAATAATAATAGTTTTTATTTTTCAAAATATATGGAAATGGGACAATTAGATGGTGCAGTGGATAGAGCACTAGTCCTGAAGTCAGGAAGACCTGAATTCAAATCTGACCTCAGACACTTAACACTTCCTGACTGTGTGATCCTGGGCAAGTCACTTAACCCCAATTGCCTCAGCAAAAAAAAAAAAAAGAAAAAGAAAAAGAAAGAAAGAAAGAAAAAGATTCAATCAAAATACATGGAAAGACAGTTTTTAACATTCACCCTTGCAAAACCTCGTGTTCCAAATTTTTCTCCCTTTCTCCCATCCTCCTATCCTTGATAGCAAGCAATCCATTATAGGTCAAATATGTGCAATTCTTTTACATATTTCCACATTTATGATGCCACACAAGAAAAATCAGATCAAAAAGGGAGGAAAAATGAGAAAGAACAAAAAAGCAAGCAAATAACAACAAGAAAAAGGTGAAAATATTATGTTCCACATTCAGTTCCTACAGTCCTCTTTCTGAATGCAGATGACTCTCCCTCAAAATCTATTGGAATTGGCCTGAATCACCTCATTGTTGAAAAGAGTCAACTCCATCACAGTTGGTTATCATATAATCTTGTTGCTATGTACAATGTTCCTTTGGTTCTACTCACTTCACTTAGCCTCAGTTCATGTAAGTCTCTCCAGGTCTTTCTGAACAGCCTACTTATAATTTCTTATAGAACAATAATATTCCATTACATTTATATGGCATAACTTATTGAGCCATTTCCCAACTAATGATCATCCGTTCAGTTTCCAGTTCCTTGGCACTACTAAAAGGGCTGCTACAAACATTTTTCCACTTTTTTTAATGATCTCTTTGGAATATAGACCCAGTAGAGACACAAAGACTATACACAGTTTGATAGTCCTTTGGAAAAAGCTTCAAAATGTTCTCCAGAATGGTTGGATCAGCTCACAACTCCACCAACAATGTATTAGTATCCAAGTTTCCTCACATCCCCTCCAACATTTATCATCTTTTCCTGTCATCTTACTCAATATGAGAGATATGCAGTTGTACCCCAGAGTTGCCTTAATTTGCATTTCTCTGATCAATAGTGATTTAGAGCATTTTTTCATATGACTAAGAATGGCTTTAATTTCTTGATTTGAAAATTATCTGTTTGTGTCCTTTGACCATTTATCAATTGGAGAATGGGTTGTATTCTTACAAATTTGAGTCAATTCTCTATATATTTTAGAAATGAAATCTTTATCAGAACTCTTGGATGTAAATCCCCTCTTCCCTCCCCCCAGTTTTCTGCTTCCCTTCTAACCTTGGCCGCATTTGGTTTTCTTTGTACAAACCCTTTTTAATTTAATATAACCAGAATTATCCATTTTGCATTTCAAATGTTCTCTAGTTCTACAGCCATAAATTCCTTCCTTCTCCATAGATCTCAGAGGTAGGCTATTTCTTGTTCTCCTATCATGAATCTATTTTAACCTTATCTTGGTATAAGGTGTTAGATGTTGGTTAATGCCTAGTTTCTGCCATACAATTTTCCAATTTCCCAGCAATTTTTGCCAGATTTGAGTTCTTATCCCAGAAGTTGGATCCTTTGGATTTATCAAATACTAGATTACTATAGTCATTGACTATTGTATCTTGTGAACCTAACTTATTCCACCAATTGATTACTCTATTTCTTAGCCAGCACCAAATGAGTTTGATGACTACTGCTTTATAATATAGTTTTAGATCTGGCAAAGCTAGGCCATCATCAATTGCATTTTCTTTCATTAATTCCCTTGAAATTCTTGATTTTTTGTTCTTCTAGATGAACTTTGTTATTTTTTTCCAGCTCTATAAAATAATTTCTTGTCATTTTCTTTGGTTTGGTACTGAATAAGTAAATTTAATTTAGTTAGAAATGTAATTTTTATTATATTAGTTTGGTCTATCCATGAGCACTTGATATTCTTCCAGTTGTTTAGATCTAATTTTATTTGTGTGGAAAGTGTTTTGTAATTTGTTCATATAGTCTGTGGCTTTGTCTGGACAGATAGACTCCCAAATATTTTATATTATCTACAGTTATTTTAAATGGAATTTTCTTTCTATCTCTTGCTGCTGGATTTTGGAATATACAGAAATGCTGATGATTTATGTGGATTTGTTTTATATATTGCAACTTTGTTAAAACTGTTAATTGTTTCTAGTAATTTTTTAGTTGATTTTCTAGGGTTCTCTAGGTATACCATCATATCATCTGCAAATAGTAATAATTGTGTTTCCTCATTACCTATTCTAATTCCTTCCATTTCTTCTTCTTCTCTTGCTAAATCTAACATTTCTAATACAATATTGAATAATAATGGTGATAGTGGGCATCCTTGTTTCATCCCTGATCCTACTGGGAATGCTTCTAGTTTATCTTCATTACATATGAGCCTTGCTGATGTTTTTAGGTAGATGCTACTGATTATTTTAAGGAAAACTCCATTTATTTCTTTGCTCCCTAGTGCTTTTTCTCTTCTTCTTTTTGCTTTTTGCTGAGGCAGTTGGGGTTTTGCCATTGCGACAACTTTTCTGTTTGTTTCTCTTCTTCTTTTTGCTTTTTGCTGAGGCAGTTGGGGTTTTGCCATTGCGTCCCTAGTGCTTTTTAATAGGAATGGGTTTTCTAGTTTGTCAAATGCATTTTCTGCATCCATTGATAATTATGATTTCTTTTAGTTTGTTTTTTGATGCACAATTATGTTAATAGTTTTCCTGATATTGAAACAGTCCTATGTTCCTGATAGAAATCCTAGTTGGCCATAGTGTATTATCCTGGTGATAACTTGCTGTAATCTCTTTGCTAATATTTTTATTTAAGATTTTTGCATCAATATTCATTAAGGAATTTGTTCTAAAATTTTCTTTCTCTATTTTGACTCTTCCAAGTTTAAGTATCAGCATCATATCTGTGTCATAAAAGGAATTTGATAGTACTCCATTTCCCCAAATATTTGTATAGTATTGGAATTAATTGTTCTATAAATGTTTGGTAGAATTTACTTATAAATCCATCTGGCCCTGGACATTTTTCTTAGAGGGGTGATTAATAGCTTGTTCAATACCATCAGAGTATTGCCCTCTTCAGTAAGAGTACACATAGTATATATACACATATGTATACATACATACATACACATAGATATAGTTTCATGTGTATATACATATACACTATAACATTATGTATAATATATATATACATATACATACATATATTTGAATAGATATATGGGTATATACATAAATTAGGGCAGACAGATAGATGGAGTGTTAAGCCTAGAGTCAGAAAAACCTGAGTTCAAATTTGGTCTCAGACACTTAGCTGTATAACCCTGGGCAAGTCACTTAACCCTGTTTTACTTACTCTACTGGATAAGGAAATAGCAAACTATTCCAGTATTTTTGCTAAGAAAATCACATGAACAATATTGGTGTTCTTTGATCTATGGAATCGCAGAGTCATACACAGCTAAATAACTGAATAACAACATTGATAAGATGTTTTCACTTCTACCACTTCTGTCAGTCTATGTTCTGCAATTCTTTTCAGTTCTGTTTTGAAAATCTCATGTATTTGTTGTTTGTGCATATGTATGTGTATATATATATATATGTATGTATGTATGTATATGTGTATATATACATATAATAGCATATATAATAGCAAAACTTTATATAGTGTTTGCCATGTGCTAAGAACTTTGTAATTGTTATCCATTTGACTCTCATAACAACCCTGGGAGGAAAGTTCTTTTATTAGTCCCACTTTACACATAACTTTTGTAAGTTAAATGAAGTGTCTGAGACCAGATTTGAATTCTGGTCTTACTGAATCTAGATTCAGCACTCTCTCCATTGTACCTATACATATCTGTGTACATTTTTGTATATATTTATATCTATGTATATTTTAATGACCTCCTTAAATATTTATATACACATATATGTATTAACTTTATGTTTACCATATTTTTTATATATACTTCTTGTCTCCCCCATTAGAATATAAACTCCTTGCAAAAAGGATATTTTCAAGATTTGCACTTGTATCCCTATTATCTAGGGATAATACTAGTTATTATAATAATTAATATATACATAATACTAGGGACAGTGCTAGACACATGGTAAGTGTTAATCATTACTAATTGACTAATTGATGTGTTTTGTCTCCCAGATAGAGTATAAGCTTATTGAGAATAGGGACTATCTAGAATTTTCTGTGTATCCCCAGTGTTTATCCCTCAGTCAGTTGTGCTTTTTCGTTCATAGATAATTTTGAAGATTGAATATTCTATATCCTGTATTTTAAGAGTCATTTCACATTCTTTGTTCTAACAGCTTGTATCTTGTATTTCACAATCTCATTCCTATCTAAAGTTTTTTATTCTAAGGCTCTTCTGTCTCTAACAGTTTCTGTTCTAAGGCCCCTTCCATCTCCAAAATTCTGTGATCCAGGATTCTAAGCCCCACCATCAGTTTCCAGGAGTTTTCTGCTTTAGTCACCCTTTCCATGTTGAGAAGAAACAGGTAAAATTCAGCTCACGTTTGCCTTCGTGCAGAGCAGCCACCCTCCATTTTAATTATGACATGATTGATGTAAAATGAAAGCTGACTGCCAGGGACCTCACAATTTAAAGCCAGCCAGGCAACTTTTAAAAAATGTATTCACTCATTTTCCTATGACAACGAGGAAGATTCCACGCCAGCAAACCCATCAAGTCAATTGCAGCCAATGCCCCCCCCCTTTTTTTAAAAGATTGGCTCAGATCTTGGGATTTATAATTAATCTGCAAAATGAATCTGCAGTTCTTCTGCAGGAGGGAGAGTTTCTCTCTGACTACCCTCATTCCCCTTACCAGAATCCCCTGGCTTATTAATATGTTAAAAGACTCCCACTGGGGGCCTAGATCTGGCACTGTCTAATGAATGAAGCCTATAGCCTGGTTCTGTCAACAGGTTCTGTCCATTCCCCCCTGCAAAATCTCTCTCAGATTAACCTCTTTCTCACATTCCACATCTCACCCCCTTTCTCTTTGTTGAAACTTTCTAACTGTTGTCCAAGACTCCAGCCTCTCCCACTGTAATGCATCCTATAATCTAGCATTTTGTGTTTTAAGGTTCCCCACTCTCGGATCACAACAAAGCATTTTTACTCTTTTTGTTGTTGTTTAGTTTTTATTTTCTCATTTTTTTCCTCTTTTTGATCTGATTTTTCTTGTGTATCAAGATAATTGTATAAATATGTATATATACATTATATTTAACATTTTAACATGTTTAACATATATTAGATTACCTGCCATCTAGGGGAGAGGGTGGGAGGAAGGAAGGGAAAATTTGGAACATAAGGTTTTTCAGAGGTCAATGTTGAAAAATTAGCCATGCATATGCTTTGAAAAGAAAAAGATATAATTAAAAAAAGGTTCCCCACTCTCCTGCCACCAGTTTTCACAGTCTATATTCCCCAGTTCCTTCCAGTTCTGTTGTGAAAATGCCATATGTATTCAGTGTTGCTACATTTCTATCTAAACACAGTATCTGGCAAACTACCATCCATTTAATTATTGTTATCCAATTATATAAAATGCAAACTATATATTTATAAATCAAATAAAAAAGGACAAAAGTATATTTGGAATTTTTTATATCATTAAAAAATGAGGGAGAATATATTTTTCTAGTTATCTAAAATCCCATAATAGTGGCTAGAGTGCTGGGCACTTAATCGCACTGAGACTTTGTTTCTTCATATGTAAAATATAAATGATAAAAGCTGGAGTACCTACCTCATTAGATTTTTATAATGACATGTGGCATACTTTAAAATACCATATAAAGATCAGTTATTACCAATAAAAAATGAATATTTTAAGATTCCTTTCAGCTTTAAGACTCCATGTTCTCTCTTCTAACATCTTCCTAACACAGTAATGCAATCTTCTCATAGCCACAATTAAAGCTTTATTGACTCCCCATTCTCCCCTAAAGAAAAATACAAATTCTTTTCCCTGGCATTTAAAGTCCTTTATTATTAGCTCAGTCCTACCTTTCCTGCTTCACAGGACTCACTTTTACACAGTCTTTGTTCTAGCCAAACTGAGGGATCCGCCCTAATTTCATCTCGATTTTTTCCCTGAAGAAGCATTTGTTAATGGATCTTGGCAAAAGCACTTAACCTTGTTAGGCCTCAGTTTCTCATTTATAAAATGAGTTGAATCAGATGATTTCCAAGGTCTCGTCTGGCTTTAAAG
Organism: Antechinus flavipes; assembly: GCF_016432865.1. Taxonomy (NCBI): domain Eukaryota; kingdom Metazoa; phylum Chordata; class Mammalia; order Dasyuromorphia; family Dasyuridae; genus Antechinus; species Antechinus flavipes. Next base: position 518,771,179 of record NC_067400.1, read on the forward strand.
TCTATAATTCTCTATGATTTATAATTTTGCATGTCTAAAATGAAACAAAAAGCTCTCTCTTTCCCACTCCACTGTACAGCCAGCCATACTGTCACTGGCTGTTCAATTCCTTCCTTCTTTCCAGCATTCACTTTAAATACCTCATTTTCCATGAATCCTTGCATTATTTTCCCCACGGGGAAGTAACCTCTTCATCCCCTAGTTTTCCTGAAACACATCGCCTGGATCTCTCTTTTGTCCCTACCACATTCTGAAGATTTCTAGCATTGCTATTTATGTAATTCCTTATAAGGGAATTTCCTCAACTTATAGACAAAACATACTACCCATCTCTAGTTAAAGAAGTGATGGACTAAGAGTACAGATTATCTGGCTAATATATATGTACATAGACACACATATACACATAAATATTATAAATGTATATATACACAAATATACATATACAAATACATATCTAAATACACACATATATAGATAAATATTGTATTTGGGTGTTTACCCATATAGATATTACAAGGTCAATGTGGGAATTTTTCTTGCTGACTATACATGCCTATAATGGATGTTGTTTTTCTTGCTCTCTCAATGTGTTGGAGTGGGTGTGGAAGAATCAGGGAGATGAAGAAAATGCAGACCTAAAATAAAATGAAATTGAAATTTTGAAAAAGGTAATATCCTTAATGCTAAGCACAGGGACTGCATAGAATAGGCAATTAATAAATGATTATTAAATTTGGATCAAATAAATCTTATTAATTTATAATTTTCAGGAAAGGAAAAATCTTATTTCTTGTTCTTAATTTAATGAACACTCTTCCCAAGAACATTTCCATGTACAAAATACAACAGGAAAATATCAGTATGGATGGAAACAGATCTCTATTACATAGTTTACTTTTTTGAAAAAGCACATAATAAATTCAGTATTATTACAGTTATCCCTTCCACATCACAACTTTCTCCATCACAGTTTTGATATATCATGGATGAAGACAAGAAATTAAAAAGGAATTTTTGGGGAGTTTTGCAGAAACTGAAGATGGCATATGAAGGCCAGGAAATGATACAGAAAAAATTTAGAAACTCAGAAATGCATAAAATATATGTATGGTATTGTATAATACCAATATATTTTATTTTTTAATACCATAATAAATCAATCTTTTCTGGTACAAAGGGAGGTTCCAAAAATGTTAGGTAGATTTTCCAGATTGCAGAGGCATCATGCTTTGAAAATTGTCCTGTTTGTTTATATTTCCTTCTGAATTTCTTTCTGTTCTCTTCTGCACATTGCTTAAAAGTTTCAGCAGTTCTTTTTTCTTTCTTTTCTTCTTTGGGTGTTTTTGGGGATAACGCTCTCAATAACTTCCCTCTGCTCCCCAAATTCCCCTTAAACAATAAAAAAGAAAAAAAATCCTTTATAAGGATTTACAAAGAATCCTTTACATGACCAAACAAAGCATATCTATACACTTGCCAATCCAAAAAATATATGTCTTGTTTTGCTTCTTTCAGTAGTATCATCCCTCTGTCAGGACTGGGGAGGCATGTGGAATCCATATGAGTTCTGGAAGTATAATACCAATTTCTTCCTCATCTTCCCTCAGGATTCTAGGATAGCCCTAGAGATTTTAGGTACTGGTAAATGACTTGATTATTATCAGTTGATATATGTTAGCTGGACAATTAGCTTTTAGAAAGGACCATTGTACTTACTGAGGTACAAAACTTCCCCCACACACACACACAAGACTATGATACACTCCCCCACTATAGAGAATTCAGAAGAAAGAGCTTAGAACATCCATGTCACCACTGCTGGTCCTAAATTCTGGTATCATTTTCTCCTGCTGAATTCTTTCCTGGTGTGCTTTTGGAGCCCTGAACTTTTGTCTAAATTTCTCTTGGCTTCTGATGCAGCCATCACTCTAAAGCTATCATTAGGATGCTGATTGCAAGAAGGGAAGTTCAAAATTCTTCCAACTTTAAGACACTCACAAAATTGTCCTCCAATCCAGGAATGTGTATTGGAAGGGTGGAGTGAGGGGGAGGAGTTTGAAGAGATGGGGAGGTTTGAGTCTAGGACCAAGGCCAAAGTCATCTTTTTTCTCCTTTCCCTCTTCCAAGACATTCTTTCTCAGGAGCTTGGTGGAAACGCTTTCTTCTAGCATGATACTCCCTCAAAATCTCAATTCCAATTAGTTCAATAGTTTAAACAGGCCCATGATCAATTCCCTTGACTAATCTGAAAAGAATTGCTTTTGCACTTTGGGAAGACACCAGGCCTTATTCAGACACAACAAATAATTGAGATTTATTCTCATATGATAAATATATTAGGGCTAAGTGGAGTGGGGTGATTTTGATTCTGACCTTACATATGCTTCTTCATCAGTTCCCTACTGGTGGTGATTTCATCAAAGTTATTGGTCTTCACAATGTTGTTAACTGTATAAATTGCTGCCCTGATTCTGCTCTCTTCACTCAGAATTAGTTCATATGAATCTCCTCAGATTTCTTTGTAATCATACCTTTCACTATTCCTTATAGCACAATAATATTTCATTATATTCAAACCCTATAATTTGTTCAGCCATTTCCCAATTGATAGGTACCCCTCTTTGTTTCTAATTCTTTATTACTACAACAAAATATTTTTATATATATTGTTCTCTTTCTTTCCTTCTTTGATCTCTTTGAAGACATGGGTCAAAGAGTATGTACAGTCTAGTGATCTGTTTTTTTGAGGGGCATTTTAGACCATAGTCCCTTGCTTTCCAGAATGGTTAGATCAATTCACAATTTGTTCAACAGTATATCAATGTGCCTAGCTTCCAACAGCTCTCTGAACAATTGTCATTTCTTTGTTGTCTTCTTTGTCAGCCTAATAGATATTAAGCTGGAACTTTAGAGTTATTCCAACTTGCATTTCTGTAATTATGACTTCTTAATTGTTCCTAGGCAGGGTATCCCAAAAATGTTAGCAAATTTTTAAGTTTTAATAGATATTGAAGTTATTATGATGATGATTATTTTAAGCTACAAAAAAGTAAAACTGCACTGAGACTTTTGAAATGCAGTGATTTATTGATAGCTTGGATTTCTGTCTTTGAGAACTATTGGATTTTTTTTTCATATTCTTTGACTATTTGTCTATTAAGGAGTGGCTGTAATTCTTACATACTTTAATAATTTCTTTAAATATCTTATATATTTCAGAACTTTGTCAGAGAAATGTATTGCAAAATTCCCCCCACCCTTGCTATCAGTTAACCTCAAATTTTCCACACTAAATGTAACTGCACTGATATTTTTGCCACAAATCTATTCAATTGTATGTGACAAAAGTTGTCCATTTTATTTTCTTTGATTCTTTCTATCCCTTGTCGGGTCACGAATTTTTTTATAATAGTAATAAAAATTAATCTTTATTCCTTTCATTTATGTATGACATGACATTTTATATTTATGCATAGATCTATTTGGAACTTATCTTGATATATGATATAAGATGTTGGACTATACAAAATTTCTATTTGCCTTCTTTTTTAGTTTCCCAGTAGTTTTTGTTAAATTATGAACTTTTCCCTAGCAGTTGGGATCATTGGGTTCATTGAACACAATACCATTATATTCACTTGCTTCTGTATATTGTCTACTTAATCTCTTCACTGAGCAACCTCCCCATTTTAAGTCAACACCAAATAGTTTTCCTCTCCTTTTAACATTGAGTTGATTGCATCAAGCCTAGAAATACTATAGAATCCATATTGGAAAAAAAAAAAAAACAGTTGTCTAGAAAACTGCATGCATATAGATGGATAACTTATCAACTCTCCTAAGCACTGATTTAAATTTTAACTAAATTCAAATTTTAAGCAACTTAAAACTACTGTTATACTGTCCCAGCAGGTTGAGAAAGATAAATGATTCCATCACTACATCTCAAGATGGATGGACAACGAACATGGCCAAAAAAAAAAAAGGATTGGGAGGAAGAGAGTAGATTAGATTAAATTTGAGAAATTTTAAGCACTTTTAGAAATCCCAGAAACAAAGGATATTTTCTTTCAATATCGGTGTTCTTCCACTGATACTGTCTGGCTATGATTTTGACAGATATTTTGCAGATAACCTGTTTCCCCGTGTTCAGTACAGAAAGCTTGCTGTGTCCTGAGTTTGGCATAACAAAAATCCTTCGCGCTCCGGATGATATCACCCTCTGGCAAAGTATATTGCTTGGACCAGCACCAGGTGTTCACTAAAGTATTTGGCTCTCCCTGTTTCCCAGGACCATCCATCACATGTTCACAATCCCTGTTCCTTGCATTGACAGATACTGCACTGCTGTTTCATTACAGAATTCTGGTTCTGTGCTCTGTGGAGTTACTACAGCTCCCTCCCCTAAAGACTTGAAACAATATTGTTCTCACAGAATCTAGGGGAACAATAACTCAAGATCTAAAAATGATTACATAATAATCATGTAATAATAATTACAAAATAAATTGTAGTATGTAAAAGCTGCCTTTGGTCTAGCATATTAAACCCTCTTTTTTTAGGATGAAGGGATTTCCATTTACAAATGCTATTTTCCTTACTCTGAAATTAATTAAACTTCTTTTTGTGTCCTGATTCTACTTTCTCTAGCCTGCTTTGTGTGGTTCTAGCCACTTATAGGTTAGAGTTCAATTCTGGTCCAGTTGACAGCTTATAAGACCTAACAACAGCCAAAGAATAGCAATTGTAAGTGACCTAAAGGGAAATAAAGTGATATGTAGAGGGTATAAAAGATATAACTTAAAGAGATTTAGGATCATAAAAGGAAGTGAAGGATAACTTATGGACAACCTATGTGCTTTAGAGTACCTCTATATTGGTAAAAGACTTTCAGCATTTTGGATGAACTCTTTTTGATGTGACTGTTACTGTTGTCTCTGTTACTTTTCTTCCCTAAGTCTGTTTCCTCATCTGTAAAATGAAGTGTTATAACAGATGATCTCTAAGCTCCCTTATTATTATGAGAGCTCTAAATATTATGACATTTTATAGCCTCTGTTTAAAGTCCTCCAGTGATGGGAACATGTAGCTTCCCAAAGTAGCTCATTCCATTTGGATACAGTTCAGAATTACTGTAGGTATTCTGAGAAGACAGCCCTGAGATCACATAGTACCTGGCACAATTTCTTCCTAATGAGGGCAGTCAGATTGGATTATAGTGTTTATCAGAAATGTGTTTCCTGGTGATGAGATAATAATGCCTGAGATGCAATTTCATTTATGGAAATAAAATTATAGCCCTAAGGAGCATGACCTAAGCCCAAGGAAATTTCATAGATAATTGACTTAAATCTAAGCAACCCTTTCAACCCCTATGATTGTCCAAGTAAGGAGTGACTATGTTTGACAATGAATTCTAATTTTGAAACAGACAAGATGTTTTTTTCCTCTCCCAGAAGTATTCTTTATTACTGGTAATGAAAAACTCTTTACAAATAACAATTGTTATTCCTAACAACCAGAACTAACAATAGAACGCACCACCTCCACAAGTGGTAAGTTCCCTGTCACTGGAGATCTTCAATGGAAGTTTAAAGACCTACTGAGCCTGGTTGGGTGAATTCTAAACAGAGACAGGTAAACAGATGAGCTGTTCAGATTTGGATTAAACTAAATAGCCTCTGGGGTCTCTGGCAGTTCTAAGATATGTGACTCTATGACACAGAAAAAAAATACATACATATATATCTAATTTTATGTGTCTGTGTGTCTATATGTATGTATGTCAGATTCTAAAAACCACTGGTGGAATAGGCGAATCAGTCAATCAAGAAAAAAGCATTTATTAAATGCTAATTTTTAACTTTAAAAAATTTTTATGTTACATTTAAATACAAAATGAGAAAAGAAAAAAAAATCAAAATAAAACATTGCCATGTCCACAGTGGACCATAAAAGAAGATTCAATATAAAACAATACATTTCCATTTCAAGAAAACCTATATAATAAATACTACACAATTTTTTCAAAGCTGTCCAGCTTTTTTTTGCTTCCTTATAGATTCATTTGTTCTTTGCTGTATGCTTTTTGCTTTATTTCCCTTCCTCTCCCCTCACCTAAAGAAGGCTACAATTAGGTATATGTGTATATACATTATATATGTGTATATAAATGTATGACACTAAGTGCTAGGGATACAAAGGAAGGCAAAAATGGGCCCTGCTTGCAAAGAGCTTTTATTCTTTATTTTAAAACTTCCCTTTATTTCTTTTTTATTGATATTTCATTTTTCCTAATTATATGTAAAAACAATTTTTAACTTTTTTTTAAAGTTTTGAGTTCCAAATTCTTTCCCTCCTTCCCGGCTCTCCTCACTCCTTGAGGCAATAAGGAACCCAATATATGTTATACATGTGCAAAAATGTAAAACATTTCCATATTAATCATTTTGTGGAAGAAAAAGATAGACACAGAGAGTATGCTTTAGTTTGTATTTAAACGTCATCAGTTTTTTCTCTGAAGGTATATAACATTTTTCATCATAAGTCCTTTGGGATTGTTTTGGATCATTATATTGCTGAGAATATATAAGTTTTTCACAGTTGTTCATCATATATTGCTGTTACTATGTACAGTGTTTTCCTAGTTTGCCTCACTTATCTATATCAGTTCACATAGATCTTCCTAGGTTTTTCTGACATCACTTCCCTTGTAATTTTTTTTATAGTGCAATATTATTCCATCAAAATCATATTTCATCCATCCCCCAATTGATGGGCATCCTCTTAATTTCCAATTCTTAGCCATCATAAAAAGATATTATAAATATTTTTGTAAAAATAATTCTCTTCTCCTCCCCTCTTTTAAAATCTCTTTGGAATATAGATTTAGTAAGTGGTATTGTTGGATCAAAGATATGCATAGTTTTCTAGCCCTTTGGGCATAGTTCTGCTCCCCTGAATGGTTGGATCAGTTCACAATTCCAACAACCATGCATTAGTGTCCCATTTCCCCACATCTCCTCTAATATTTATCATTTTCCTTTTTTGTCATATTAGCCAATCTGATAAATGTGAGGTGGCACCTCAGAGTTGTTTTAATTGCATTTCTCTAATCAATAGTGATTTAGAGCATTTTTTTCATATAATTATAGCTTTGCTTTCTTTGTCTGAAAACTGCCAGCTCATATTCTTTCATCATTTATCAATTGGGGAATGACTTTGATTCTTATAAACTTGAGTGTATATATATATATATATAATATATATATATATATATATATGTTTTTTCTCTATATTTGAGAAATGAGATCTTTATCAGAGATCTTTGCTATAAAATGTTTTGTCAGCTTTCTGCTTTCTAATCTTGGTTGCATTGGTTTTTTAATTTTATATAATCAAAATTATTTACTTTATATTTTATAATGCTCTGTCTTTTTAGGTCCCAAATTCTTCTCTTATCCATAGATCTGACAGGTAAACTGTCCATAATGGTAAATTCCATAATATTCTTATGGTATCACTCTTTATATCTAAATTATGTTCCCATTTTGACCTTATCTTAGTATATGTATAAGATGTTGGCCATACTGTTTCTGCCATACTGTTTTCCAATTTTCCCAGATTTTCTCAAATAGTGAGTTTTTGCTTGGAAAGTTTGGATCTTTGAGTTTATCAGACACTAAATTACTATGGTCATTAACTACAATGTTTATTCCATGGAACCACCCCTCTATTCTTTAGCCAGTAACAGATTATTTTGCTGATTATTGATACGATATAATTTGAGATTTGGCACTGCTATCGCCAACTTCATATTTTTTTCATTAATTGCCTTGTTATTCTTGACCTTTTGTTCTTCCTGATAAATTTTGGGTTTTTTTGGCTCTGTAAACTAATTTCTGGCAGTTGATTGATATAGCACTGAATAAGTAGATTAATTTAAGTAGAATTATTATATTTATTGGTTCAGCTCATCCATAAGCAATTAATATTTTTCTTATTGTTTAGGTCTTAGTAACTTATATTCATATATATATATATATATAACTAAGGACATAAAGAAAATAAAAATGAAGTAGATCAAGATAATCTTAGAGACTAAACCTCTAGACACTACTGGGAGAAAGTAGGGATTGTTGGTAGAAGAAAGTGGGATTTAAGTTGAGCCTTGAAGGAAGCCTGGGAAGCTAAGAGACCAAGGTGAAGAGGAAGTAAATTTCAAGCAAGCCAACTAGATTATAGTTCTATGTGGACTAATTTCTTGTGTGACTTTGAATAAATCAGTTCAATTCAAGAAACATTTAAGCACCCATATGTGCAAAGGTAGCTAGGTGACACTATGGATAGAGTCAAAAAGACAAGGATTCAAATCCAACTTCAGATACTTACTAGCTCTGTGACCTTGGGCAAGTCAGGGGTCTGCAAAGTCTGCCTCAGCTTCTTTATCTGAAAAATGAGCTGGAGAAAGAAAAGTCAAATTACTGAAGCTTGCCAATAAAATCCCAAAAGGGGCAATAAAAAGTCATACATAACTGAAAACAACTACACAACACTATGTGCAAACTCATTGCACTAGACCTTGGGGAAGCTATGGATCTGTTATTTGGTTCATATAACTACTCGCTCTGAAAATGGCTATCAAATGCAACTACCATGCCTTCTCACCTCAGAACTTCTTGTCTATGTCTTTCCATAAATCAGCATAGGTCTCACAAGATGAGAAATTTCCATTAGATTTCTTGAATTGAGAAATAAAAAATTTGTTGTTCGATCACTTTTCAGTTATGTCTGACTTCATGAACTCATTTGGGATTTTCTTGGCAGAGATACATGAACAGTTTGTCATTTCCTTCTCTATCTCATTTTACAGATGGAGAAACTGAGGCAAACAGGGTTAAGTGAATTACCCAGGGTTACATAGCTAGGAAGTGTCTGGGACTGGATTTCAACATGAAGATGAGTTTTCCTGACTCCAGGCCTGACACTCTATCCACTGTGCCATTTAACTGCTCATAAAAAAAAAAAATAATAATTTTATTCATTTTGAGCATAGCTTATATGAGACAGTTGTTGTTTGTCCATTTTCTTTTTTGAAAAATAGCTTTTTATTTTCAAAATATATGTGAAGATAGTTTTCAGCATTCACCTTTGCAAAACCTTGTGTTACAAATTTTTCTCCCTCCCTTTCTCCCCCACTCTAGAAAATAAGTAATCCAATACATGTTAAACATGTGCAGTTCTTCTATACATATTTCCACAATTATCATGATGCACACAAAAAAATCAGATCAAAAAGGGAAAAAAATGAGAAAAAAGCAAATAAAAAAAGTGAAAACATTATTTTGTGATCCACCTTCACTCCCAGCAATCCTCTTTCTGGATGCAGATGACTCTCTCCATACAAGTCTACTGTTGTCCTTCATTCTCAGAGAGGACCCTGACATGAGGGAGATAATGATGCCATGACATGCAAGTGAATTCTATTTAAGTGAGGCAGGGTTGGGCAAGGTCATGAGTCTCACTCTCTCCTCCAGGGCTATCTGGGTTCAGCTATAGATCTGAAAATATAAATAACTGGAGATGGCCTTGGATGTAGAGGGAGATCCAGGCCTTTTTAAGCTAAGATCTTTAAGCAGGTCATAAGAGACAATATAATGAGGTGCATAGTGACTATCCTTCCTGTCTTAAAGCTAGGAAGATATGGATTTAAATCACGCTTCTGACCCATACGGGTTGTGTAATTTTGAGTAAATCACTTTCAATCTTTCTGAACTCTGGATAGCACTTTAAGCCTATATATTGCAGAAAAAGTGCTGAACTAGATCAGTAGAGACAGTTTCTTTATGAAGGGATTCTCTGTAACAATGAGATTCAGTCCCTAATCCCTATATTGTCTATCAGTTTATACCGTGTTTCCCTGATAATAAGACCTATCCCGAAAATAAGCTCTCCCCTTACTGTGTAAGATTCCTCTAAAATAAGCCCTCCCCCGAAAATAAGCCCTATTGAGGCTGCTACTGTAGTGAAGGTGATCCCCTGCGCTACACGCTATATTACGGTATCCTCTGTGTGCACTGTTCCCCCTCTCCCCCATCCCAGTGAAACGCACGCCGCGCTCCGAGCTGCATCCAATCAGAGCTGCAGCAGTAAGCGCGTCATCCTGTTCTTCCCCAGTGATTTGCTTGCTGGCGCCATTGAGAGCAGTGCCGCGGAGGAGAGCTGAGGCAGGACAACATATAAACCCGGTATGTAAGCGGGAGTGAGGGGGCATGATGGAGGATAAAAGGGGCATGATGGAGAATAAAAGAAGGACTCAGCCAACACTCACCGCACTAAAGAAATGAAGAACTTCCTTGCAGAGAGAAGAATAGATCAAGTAATGATTCCTGCAGGAATGACTGCCTATCTCCAGACCCTTGATATTACAATAAACAAGCCATTCAAGAACCATTTGCACATGGAAGTCAATGACTACATTGAAAAAAATGGAAAGAAATCAGTGTGGAAACTTTGTGAAGCCCTGTCTGCAAGAAGTCGTGACTTGAGTGAAGAAGTCATGGGATAAAATACTGACAGCTGTGTCACCAAGGCACTATGAGCAGGTTACCTGGGCAAGACATGTTCATTTAAAGAGAGCTGTATTGCTGGACATGACAGATTGGGTCCACTTCTTCTGAAGGAAATAGAGGCGCAAGACATCCAGGATGGAATTCAGGTATGGACACTTCAACAACATTGTTGAAGAAGATGACATGATCATTATTGAATAAAGGTACTTTTTCCCACACATTTACCTGTTTATTAAAATTGCTGTCAATGTTCACTAAAATAAGTCCTCCCCTGAAAATAAGCCCTCTGGTGGTTTTTCTGTCCAAAAAAAAAAACTAATAAGACAGTGTCTTATTATCGGGGAAACACGGTATATGTACATGATGACTCCTGTAGACTGTAAACTCCTTGAGGGCAAGATTTTTCTTTCTTTTTTTTTCCTTGTACCTCTAGCACCTAGTCTAGGGCTTGGTGCACATTAGGTATTAAAAAATGCTTGTTGCTTTATTGATTATAATATTCACAAGAAAGAAGCACATAGGCTTCTCTCTTATGATTATGGCTGCCTTACCATCTCATGTTCTTTCTCATTATGCATCTCTCTGCTGGTACCCTTTAGGAGACTTCTCTTGAATAATCCTTAATATTACTACAAAATAGCATACTCATGCTCAGCAGGTGCCTCTCCATTGCCATTTTGGGGAGGCATAACTTTAATTCTTTGGATTTTTAGATTTAATAAGTATTTATTAAGTGCTTATTGTGTGTCAATTCTCTGCTTTTTACAGTATTTTACATTTTACTATTTTTTTAAAATAAATATTATCTCATTTTATCCTCTGGGCTAAAGAATAAAATAACACAACAACAACTGGGAGATGTATTATTATTGTCCCCATTTTATATCCTCCAAAGAATAGGATAAGTGACTTGTCCTCTGGGTCAAAGGTCATCAAGACTGTAGAGTGTCTGAGGCTAGATTCAAATTCAGGTCTTCCTGATTCCAAGATTCAATATACCACAAATTTTGTTGTTTTTGTTATTTCATGGTATCCAACTCTTTCTTATTCCCATTTGGGGTTCTCTTAGTAGAGACACTGGAGTAATCAATCATTTCCCTCTCTAGCTCATTTTACGGATGAATAAAGTGACATAAACAAGGTTGAGTGACTTGCTCAAGGTCACATAGCTAGTAAATGTCTGAGAACAGATTTGAATTCACGAAGATGAGTCTTCCTGACTTTGGACAGTGTTCTATTCACAGAGCCACCTAGCTGCTTCACAGAGAGGCCACTCTTTCTCATAATTTAATGATAAAGAGAAAAGAAGACACAAAAAGAAAGTTTAAGATCAAAAAGCCTTTTGAAGGGAAGGAGGATAAAAATATATTAGAATATGAAGAAGAGAACAAGTTGAAGATGATGATGATGAAGAGGATGATAATCATATGAAGGAAACAGATTACTTTTTTTTGCTTTTTGCAAATTTACTCAAAGACCCAAATTCTATACTAACATTATATCTGCCTATGTAGTAGTTATCTTCATGCCTTGAGTTTTGCTTAAGTTTCCTTTTCTGGAGAATCTGTTACCCTGTTTCTGTAGATAAGATAAACACAAATCTCTTTTCCTAGAGCTTATTTTCCCTCTGATAATATTTTACTTCTGGGGACTTCCAGGGGTGAAGCCAAGATTGCAGAGTCGAGTCAGGAAGTTGCTCCAGATCTCCCAGTTTCCCTTGAAAACCACATGAAAGCATCTGAACATAATTTGACAGAATAAAACCACTCTCCAGCTCGAATAGACTGGAACAATTTCAAGAAAGGTCAGTCTCACTGGGGTGAAAAGGTTGTTCAGCCCAGCTGAGACAGATTCTGGAAAAGCCAGTGAGAGAGTCTTAATCACATCAAATCAGCAATTAAGACCCTCTGTCCTGGCTCATTAGAGGAGAATCAATGGAGCAGCCTCAAGTGTCAGCTCAGAAAGCAAACTCTAGGAAACCAGGCTGTTTTCTGAAAAGATCAGGTAAAGCTACCCCCTGCAAACACAAGGGACCCCTGTGCTCAAAGTCAAGGCTCAGAGATGCACAAGAAGCTTTACCCCATGAGCAGAGCTCAATCATAAAAGTAAAAAAGAGAAAATACCAAAAGAAAAGGAAAGAAAATGAGCAAGAAACAGAAAAGAACCTTGACCACAAAATGCCACCATGGTGACAAGGAAGATAAAAAAATGTCCACAAAAGAAATCTCAAAGAGTGATATGATTTGGTCTCAAGACTAAAGAGGCTTCTTGGAAGTGCTCATAAAAGACTTTAAAAGGTATTCGAAGAAATGAAAAAAGAAATAAGAGGTATGTAAGAGAGAGTTAGCAGCTTGGAAAAGGAAGGAAAAAATCAATGGAAGAAAATAATTCCTTAAAAAATACAGTTGAACAAACGGGAAAAAACAATCCACTGAAGAAAACACAACCTTCAAAAGTAGAAGTAACAAAATGGAAAAATAAATACAAAAGCTAACTGAAGAAAGGCACACATTAAAAACTAGAATGAAGCAAATTAAAACTAATGATTCTATGAGACAGCAAGGATATTTTACCTCATTGGAAAAACAGCTGATCTGGAAAATAGATCCAAAAGAGATAATTTTAAAATTATTGGCCTACCTGAAAGCCATGATCAAAAAAAGAGCTTGGATAACATTCTTCAAGAGATCATTAAGGAAAATTATCCTGAAATTCTAGAAATAGAGGAGGAAATACTCATTGAAAGAATCTATGGATCACCTTCAGAAGAGATCCCTAAAGGAAAACCTCAAGGAACATTGTTGTGAAACTAAAACTACAACCTTTTTTTTTTTTTAATTAAAGCTTTTTATTTTCAAAACATATGCATGGATAATTTTTCAACATTGACCCTTGCAAAACCTTGTGTTCCAAATTTCTCTCTTTATTTCTCCCCTCGCCCCCTCCCACCCCCCCCCACCCCCGCAGTTAATCCAATATATGTTAAACATGTAGAACTACAATTTTAAGGAAAGAAATACTGTAAGCTGCCAGACAAAAACAATTGAAATATCAAGGAGAAACAGTAAGGATTACTCAAGATCTGGCAGCTTCTACAATAAAGGATCAGAGGGCCTGGAATACCGTATTCCAGAAGGCAAAAGACTTAGGGTTGCAACCAACCAGCATCATCTTTCAGAGGAAGTGATGGTTCTTCAATGAAGTAAGAGAATATCAATCATTTCTATTGAAAAAACAGAACTAAAGAGAAAATTTAATCTACAAACACAGGACTCAATAGAACCATAGAAAGGTAAATGGGAAAAATATATATTTAAAGTTAAACTGTTTACATCCCTACATGGGAAACTAATATCTGCAACTCTTGAGAATTGTATCTGTCACTTGGGCAGACACAGGGGAGCATCACATGAACAGAGGGTATGGTTGTGGGGTTGTGAATGGACTCTTGATAATATCAAAGAAAAAGACATTAAGGGGTGGAAAAAGGTCTGTACTGGAAAAAGAGAAAAGGGGAGGTACACTGGGGTAAATTACATCACATAAAGAGATGCTAAAGACCTATTACAATTGAGGGAAAGAAGAGAGAGGGATAAACATTGTCTGAAACTTGATCTCATCATTTTTGGCTCTAAGAAGGAATAACTTAATCCTAAAAAGAAGTAGAAGGAGAAAGAGAAAAGAAAAGGGAGGGGCAGGATAGAAAAGAGACTAGAAATACTAGGGAAAAAGGTAAGAGAAGGAAGGAAGAGGTAATAGAAAATAAGGTAATGAGTAGGATAGGTTAAAAAAACACTACTAAGAGAAAAGGGGAGGGGTGATAGGAATGGGTAAAAAAAAAACATTACTAAGGGCAGGATAGAAAGGGAGAACAAAAATATATACAGGGAAGAAAATAAGATTGAGGGAAATATACAGCTGGTAATCATGTGAAAGTTAATGGGATGAACTCTCCCATAAAATGGAAGCAAGCAGCACAGTGGATTAAAAAAAATCAGAATTCTAGAATATGTTGTTTACAAGAAATACATTTGACCCAGAGAGACACATATAGAGTAAAGGTAAAAGGCTGGAACAGAATTTATTATGTTTCAGCTGAAGTATAAAAAGCAGCAGTTACAATTCTGATCTCAGACAAAGCAAAGTAAAAATAAATCTTATTAAAAGAGATAAGGAAAGAAAGTACATCTTGATAAAGGGTACCATAAACAATGAAGTAGTAAGTATACTAAATATATATGCACCAAGTGGTAGAGCAGCCAAATTCCTAAAGATTTTAAACCAATTACAGGAAAAAACAGACAACAAAACTATATTAATAAGGGATCTCAAACTTTTCCTCTCAGAATCAGACAAATCTAATCACAAAATAAATAAGAAACTAGGGAGGTTAATAGAATCCTAGAAAACTTAGATATGATAGATGTTTGGAGAAAATTGAATAGGGACAGAAGGGAATGCACCTTTTTCTCTGCAGTACATGGCACTTATACAAAAATTGACCATATTTTAGGGCATTAAAAACTTCACAATCAAATGCAGAAAGGCAGAAATAGTGAATGCTTCTTTTTCAGCCCACAATGCAATACAAATTATATTCAATAAAGGGGCAGGGAAAGATAAACTAAAAGCCAACTAGAGATTAAATAATCTAATTCTAAAAATGAGTGGGTCAAGCAATATTTTACCACTGAAACAGAAGTTTTTAACAGCCATTCCTGGCCAGCAAATTCATATTTAGAATGATGAATAGTATTATATACACTGTTTTTCTTTCTAAGAGAGACACCTATTCTGTTGGTTATCAATAACAAAACTGTTTATATATCTGCACCCAAAATAAAGGAGGACATCCTTTCTCCCCTCCTCAATGACCTATGCTAAGTATTGACAAAATATGGGATAAATATAGAGAATATGCAGCATAGGGAGGGACATTTGCAGACTGTAGTTTTTATTGCAACTAAGTGATCTGGAGGGCCTGATCTTGTCTTCCTTGACATTTCTTTGGGGAGACAAAAAATACTTTATAGTTAATAATAACAATTGTATTTATGTTATCTTATTTAGTTCTGACAACAACCCAATGAGATTATTATTATTATTCCTATTTTATAGATGAGAAAACTGAGACAGAGAGTGGTCAAGTCACTTAGGGTCAAGTAAATTTCTGGGGCAGATGCAAATTCAGGTCTATCCAACTTCAAGTCCAGCATGCTCTCACCATCACACTATCTAGCTACCAGATGAGGAATATGAAATTCGAAGAGGTGATAACCAAGGTCTTGGAACAGAAGCATTTTCTAAAGACTTGGAAGGACTTTATATAGATATAACAGCACCTGAGAAAAAGATAGGGAAGTTTTGCATAGAATGTAAATTCATAATGATCAGACCCATCCAGAATTCTATGTTCAGTTAGACCCATTCAGAGTCCTACCACCTTGGGAAGGACAGAAGAACATTTTGAAATCTGTCTAGGATGGTAAAGAGACTGGAGAACATGCTATATGAGGATATCTTAGAGAAGAGAAAGCTTAGAAGATAATGATGAATATCTTTAAGTACTTAAAAATATTATGGAAGAGAGATTGGATGTATTCTAATTGCCTCCAGATGGAACAATGAATGGAAAATGAAGATAGATCTCTGTTTGGTATAAGGGAATATATTTAAACAATTAGAACTATCTAAAAGTGTCATGACCCACTGGATGTTTACTTGAGGACAAACTATTATAGAGAAGAAGCTTAGATTGGTATTGGTTGATGATTTCCGAGAAACTTCCAATTTGAAGATTCTTTATATGTTATCATCTACACACACAGCATTTCACACTATTTTTTTACTTAAATACCTTTAGTGTCTTATTATTGCCTCCCAAGTAAACTTCAAATTCTCTGACCTGGCATTCAAAGCTTTCTATAATCAGAAAACTATAACCTGCCCTTTCAGCCTTATCTTATAGTCACCTCTTCAATATATGCTCCAGATAAAGTGGAAAAGTGTTGCCCCAAATACATTCTGTGCTTTCTGCCTGTTATCCAGCCTGGAATGTCCTCCCCCCTCATCTTTGCCCACTGACTTCTGTAATAAGATACATGGAACTTATTCTGTTAGCCCACAAAAGGCAGAACAAGAACAATAGGGCTGAGACATTTAACATTAAGAAAGATTTCAGCTTAAGGTGAAGAAATATTTTCTAAAAATTAGAATTTATTCTAATTTGGAATAGGTAACCTCAAAAGTTATTGTGATAGATTCTCCTTGTATAAAAGATGTCTCTGGGAAGTTGCCAAAGTTCTGAGGATTATGCTTAGAACTTCCCCAGAAGCCCTATAAATCAGACACAGGAGGGAAAGTTTCTTTGAAATGCATTTATTCCCATTTCCTTCTGAGCTGAAAGTTGTTTCCCCAGATACTCTCTCCCTTCACTCTCCCTCTTGACTTGAAGGGATCTGTCCCTAAACCTGGTCCTGAATAGTTATTTTTATATTGAAATCACAGAACAACGAAGTAGCAAGGTAATGTTAGAGCTAGTGGAGACGTTAGGAATTAGAATATTAGAGCTCAAAGAGATCTTAAAGACCAGTTAGTTCAACCTCTCCATCTTAGTGGTTGGGAATTGTAATTTAGCAGGAAAAATGACTTGCCCAAAGTCATATATCAAATCACTGACAGTAACAGGAAACAATCTCTCCCCCCACTACCACCTCCCACTCCCAGAATCCATTAATTTGCCTTCTCCATACACTAATATGCAGTCAACTCATTTTACATTCATTGTGTGGATACCTGGATTCTATGCCATTTGCCTTTTTTTAATGATGTTAGTCATTATTTTTCTTCTCTAGGCCTGTTTTTTCCTCTGTAAAAAGAGACCATTAGATTTGTATTATCTCAAAGGAATCTTTTAAGTGTATCATTTAATAATTTTGATTGTTACTTTTAAGTTCATTAAATCATTTTCAGGTGTGTTTAGGTGTGTAATGTGCCTAAAGGCTAAGATAACAGATTTAGAATGGGGAGCAACCCCCTCATTTTATAGATGAGGAAACTGAGGATCACAAAGTCCAAATGACTTCTCATGGTCACACAAGCAATTAGTGGAGAGCTACAGTTCAAGTCAAACTTCAATGACAAAAAAAACTCGGCATTCTTTCAGTTATACCATGCTGCTTCTGATCTTGTGGCTTTCTCCCTTTGTGACCTCCTCTAGGCTGTTGTGGTTAAGGACAACAGGGAAGGGGGAGGGGAGGAAAAAGAGATCAGAAAAATCAGGAAGGGGTCTAACCCACTAATTTGCTAATTTCAGTCTGAAGAAACTCAGAGAATTTTACTTTGAGAGGTAAGATAAAGTGCAGAAGTGCCTAAATTGGGAAAATCTAAATTCAAGTCCCAGCACTGGCACTTACTAGTTGTAGGACTTCTGGGACAAGTCATTTCTGAGCTTCAATCCACTTTATAGGTCTGGGTAGTGATGATTAAAAGAAAAAAATATATAAAGTGATATGAAAGTATGGGTCACTAATGCTTTGCTGGTGGAGTTGTAAACTGATCCAACTATTCTGGAGAACAGTTTGAAACTATAAACTTTTGGGCTATAAACCTGTGTAAATCCTTTGATCCAGCAAAACCATTACTAGTGAAGTATCCTAAAGACATCCAAAAAAAGAAAAAGAACCTATCTGTACAAAAAATACTTATAGTAACTTTTTTTTGTGGTGGCTAAAAATTGGAAATAAAAGGGATGCCCATGAAATGAAGAATGGCTAAACAAACTGTGGTGTACAGACTTGAGTTCAAATGTGACTTCAGACATGTAATACTTTCTGGCTGTGATCTTGGGCAAGTCAATTAACCCCAATTGCCTCAGCCAAAAAGAAAAAAGAAAAAGAAATGACAAGCAAGATGATTTTAGAAAAATCTGAAAAGAACTGGCATATCAGGCATGAACTGATGCAAAGGGAAATGAATAGAACTAGTTCAACGTTATAAATAGTAACAGCAATATTGCTTGATGAAGAACTATGAATGATTTAGCAATATAATGATCCCAGAAAAATCGAAAGAACT
This sequence comes from Antechinus flavipes, assembly GCF_016432865.1. Taxonomy (NCBI): domain Eukaryota; kingdom Metazoa; phylum Chordata; class Mammalia; order Dasyuromorphia; family Dasyuridae; genus Antechinus; species Antechinus flavipes. Next base: position 518,789,829 of record NC_067400.1, read on the forward strand.
GAAGATGAAGCATACTCACTCCAGAGAAAGAACCGATATTGATTGAATACACACTACTTTATTTTTTTGCATTTTTCTTTGTTTATCTTCTTGTACAAATTGTACAAAAACTAATAGGGAAATGTTTTACATAATTGCATATGTATAATCCATATTTGATTGCTTATCCTTCTCAGAAAGGGAGGAAAAAAGGAGGGATAGAATTTGGAACTCAAAACTGTAAATAAAAAGATTAAAAAATTGAAGGGAGGGAGGAAGAATATGTTATTTGTCCAGTCACTGACATTATCCTCTAGTCCTTTGGTTGTAGGGTGTGAGATTCTGGATTCTGAGGCTGTCCTTTCTTTGGTGTTGAATAGCTGGAGTCTGTACACTCCATAGCATTACAATTTGCTGAGGTGGGGGGATTGAAAAGCAGACCCCCGTAAGATCAGAATCAGGGAAAATACTCTCTCCTAGGGCTCCCCTCAAATAAATCAGCCTTGAAGTTGACTAAAATACGTTCCCTACCAAACAGGAGAAATTTCTCTTCTCCCTAGCTCTAATAAAAACAGGCAGTCATCTTCCGCGCCCCACAATTGTGTTCACCTTGTCAGGCCTACTGTGTGTATCTCACCGAACTGGACACACAGATGGTAATAAACATTTATGGTTTGCATCAAATTGAATTCCCAAGAGGGGCTTTAGTGTTTTCAGGGCGCGGCTGAACTGCCTGGGATGGGTTGGGGAGGGGGAAGACCTTTGAAAGGGGTCAGCCGCCTTAACCGTTTCTTTCCCTTCTGCATCCTTTCAGAGAAGAGCAGCTGCTCCAAGGCCTGGTTCCCAGCTGAGAAGGAAGGAGTTACAAAGGGGAGGGAGGGAGGGGAGGGGGAGACGAGCTCACAGACGCTGCGCGCTGACGAAAGCAGGTGATTTCTCCGCAAAGCTCTCTCCCTCAGCATCTTTCGTGGTGTGGACTTTTTTCCTCCTTGCTGATAGTGGGTGGGGTCGCTTCCCCTGCAGCACTAGCAGCGGCGGCGGCGGCAGCGGCAGTGACAGCAGCAGTTTCAGCGATGCTCCGGATTCCCAGCAGATGATCGCCTCTGGGCAGGTCACGCTATCCTCTCTCCTGGCCTTACCAGCCGGGAAGAGCTAAGTAGCCCAAGCGGGGAGCGGGGAGCGGAGAGTGGGGAGCAGGAACTGGGGAACCGCACCGCATAGGGCGGGAAAACCGAGAAGTCCGGAGTCAGTCACCCCTCCCTGAACCCTGCAGGCTGACAGACAGCCCCGCCCGTCTCTGCAGCATGGCTTAAGGCTGCAGTATCCTCTATGGGTTCTACTCAGGGCTGACGGGCGAGGCGAGCCCGGGAGAAGATCTTGCACCTTTGTACTGCAATTGCAGCCTTTTTTGCAAAGCAGAATTTGCACCCTTGCAGGGCAGGTTGCACACTTGCAGACTTTTTCATCCCAAAGAACAGCACTGACCCCGAACTTTGGGTCTGGTTAAATAGGGTGGGTGCTTTTTAATAAAATAAAAACTTAGCGGTCGTGAGGTGAGCAAGGGGCAGCACAGGCAGGAGCAGGAGGCTAGCTCCTTCAAAGGAGCAAGATCGTGCAACCTAGCTCGCTTAGGTGGGAAGAGAAAAGGCAGGCACGAGGAAGGGTCCTTGAATACAAGCATCATGGCTTGGCCGTGCATCACCCGTGCCTGCTGCATCGCCCGTTTCTGGAACCAGCTGGATAAGGCGGACATCGCGGTACCTCTGGTCTTCACCAAGTACTCGGAGGCCACAGACCACCCGGGTGCCCCGCCGCAACCGCAGCAGCCCCCGGCGGCGCAGCCGCAGCATGCTCCCCCCTCGGCGCGCTCTGTTGCCATAGAAACACAGCCGGCCCCGGGCGACCTGGATGCTGTTGCCCGGGCAACAGGGCCCAGCGGGGAGCGGGAGCCTGGGCCTCCCAGTGCCCAGGCCCAGGCCCAGGCCAAGGCAGCCGCCGGCCCGGGTCCGAGCCTTGGCCTGGGCCCGGCGGACTCCGTGATGCGGCAGGACTACCGGGCGTGGAAGGTTCAACGACCCGAGCCTAGCTGCAAGCCACGGAGCGAGTACCAACCCTCCGACACGCCCTTCGAGAAGGAAACCCAGTACCAGAAGGATTTCCGGGCGTGGCCGTTGCCCCGGCGCGGCGATCACCCCTGGATCCCCAAGGCGGCCCCGCCGCCCCCGCCGCAGTCGCTGCCTGCCTCGGCCTCCCAGGGCCAGCCCAAGGCTGAGGAGCGTCGGCGGCGGCGGCAGCAGAGCCAGGAGCGGAAGTCCGCCGAGATTTCTGCCCAGGCTCAAGCTCCAGGAGATGAGGAGGGGGGCGGAGGAGGAGGAAGAGACCCCCCAGCTGGGAAGGCGTCCGGACCAGACTGGTGGGAGGTGCGCAAGAAGGCGGGGCCCGCGTGGATGCTGCGGCGGGCAGAGGGCCAGGGGCTGCAGGGGTCCGAGCAGCAGGCCCCCGAGGCTGGAGGCGGCAAAGGGAGGGCGGCGGCCGACGCCCTCAATCGGCAGATCCGCGAGGAGGTGGCGAGCGCTGTGAGCAGCTCGTACAGGTGAGGCAGAGCTAGGGAAGATGAGGGAAGAGGGAGGGAGAGGCGCCGCTGGTGCCACAGCATCCGGTGCCCTATTTCATCTCCGCCTCTTACTCTTTCCATGACCTTGCACCAATTACTCCAACTCCCGGGACCTTAGTTTCCCCAGATGTAAAATGGAGGGGTGGGACTAGGTAACCTCTAACACCTCTTCCAGTTCTAGATGTGGAGTTAGACTCCGCCCTGTGGCTTTGACTCCTTCTTCTTCGGGGGCTACTTTCAGAGATCGTCCTGGTCTCCACCCCATCCCACCCCCTTCTGTCCGCAGCGCTTAGCACTGTGTTTGAAACTTAGAAGAAGCTTAATAAATGGTACTTGGCTGTCTACTTGCTGCCCATGACCCCACCCAAATCTGTGCTCTGCCCCTCCTCCCCCCCCCCCCCAAAAAAAAAGCCACAATACCCTTCCTCTCTAAGAACCTGCTCTTCTCTCCTTCCATGTTTGGCTTCTTTCGTCCTACCCCGGACACTCATATGTTTCCCCTCCACCTTTACTGCCTTTTCAAGGTCCACTTAGTCTTACCGTTGTCTATTCTCATTAGTCCTTCCTTCTCTATCCTGATGGTCTTTTGCCAACCTACCAGCCTTCTTATCCCCTCTCATCCTTCTTCCTAGGGCCTCATTTCAATAACATTTTCCTATACTTTTGACAACCTTTATGTCCCATACTGTTGTCATCCTCTTGTTCACTATTCACATTCTCCTTTTGTTCCGTCCTTCATCCTTTCATTATAAGGAAAAAAAAAATTTGCCAAGGGCTCCCATTGCATCCAGGGTCATCTCCAGTCATCCTGATCTATATCTTTCCTCTGGAGCCAGATGACTCTGGAGGACAGAGTGAGGTTGATGACTTTGCACAGGCCTCTCATAAATCCAATTCACTTGAATGTTGTGACATCTTCCCAGAGCTTTGAAACCTGCAAGTAGTAGTAGCTGCCCCACTGGGGACACAACTGACCAGTTCCAATTGGCAAAACAGTTCCTTCCTTCCTCCCTTCTTCCTTTCCTTCCTCCTTCCTTCCTCCCTTCTTCCTTTCCTTCCTTCCTTCTTCCTTCCTCCCTCCTTCCTTCCCTTTCTCTGTCTGTCCCATTCCTTCCCTCTCCTTTCCCTTCCCTCCTTTTCTTCCTTCCTCCCCTCTCTCCCTTCATCCTTTTCTCCCCTTCCTCCCTTCCCCCTTCTCCTCCTCCTTCCCTTCATTCCTTTCTTCCTTTCTTTCTTTCCCTTTCCTCCCTCCTTCCCTTCTTTCCTTTCCTTCCTCCCTCTTTCTCTTCTTTCCTTTCCTTCCTCCCTCCTTTTCTCTCTCTTCCTTTCTTCTTTCCTTCCTTCCTCCCTCCCTCCCTTTCTCTCTTCCTACCTTCCTTTCGTCCCTCCTTCCTTCCCTCCCTTCTTCCTTTCCTTCCTTCCTTCCTTCCTTCCTTCCTTCCTTCCTTCCTTCCTTCCTTCCTTCCTTCCTTCCTTCCTTCTTTCCTTCTTTCCTTCCTCCTTCCTTCCTTCCTTCCTTCCCTTGTCCTCCTCTATTTGCCCAGTGAATCATACCTTTATGGGGAGGGAGGTGCTTTGCCCAAATGAATTTAAATTTTAATTATTTAAACTTAGCAAGATATATTAGGGTTTTCAAACTAGATTTCTTTTTTTTAATCGATCATGCCTTAAACCCATTCACTATGCCTCTCATTTATTGACCAATACTTGGTCCTAGCACTTGGTCATTGTTTGGATTCTAATGGATCAGAGTGAGTGTAAATAGCAAGTATTTCTGTTTTGGCCAGAAACCCTAAGGATCTTGCCCTCTCAGATTAATTTTTTTGACTAGGTAAAAGAGACTATTCTTTGCCTCATTTTTATTTAGACTTAATCATTGAATGAGCATTGTCTCTGGGACCTGGGAAAGATCTATGTTCAAAAAGACCCAGGATTCCCACTGCATCTAAAGCCATTTCCAGCTATCCTGATCTATATCTTGTCACTGGACCAAGATGACTCTGAAAGGAGAAAGTGAGGCGGGTGACTTTGCAGAGTTCTCCCTCACTTAAATCCACTTCACTCGAATGTCATGAAATCTTCCTGATGTCATAGTTCTCTTGGAGGATGAAAGACAAACAACAAATAATGTAATTTCTTCTTGTTAAACATCATCACATTTCTTTTCTAAGCGCCTTTGCTTTTTCTCTCCAAGCTGCCTCAACTACTCCTTCCCTCATTTCCACCTCAAACCTATAGCTTTCTTTCTCTATTTCTCGTTTCACCTTCCCTTTCCTTCATGTTCTCTTCCATTTCTTTATCACCCAGACTGGCACCTTTCTGTCCTGGGAGAAAAGGGAGTCATTGAATTCTTCCTAAGTTACCTATTTCTACCAAAAGTTCTCACCCAAGAGTCATCCTTCTTTCACCATTTCACCATTTCATTATTTCCATCCTCTTCTCTGGCCACCACAACTCCTATTAGAACATAAATTCATTGAAGATAGGGATAATCTTAATTTTGCATTTGCATTTTTCTGTACATAGCACAGGATTTGGTACATAGCAAACATTTAATAAATGCTCTTCATTTATCTTCTTATTACTTAACTGCTATTTATTTGAACACATCAGAATAACCCTGTTCTCATTACATTAACATTTTCAACTAAATGCTCTGTTCCCCACATTTTTAACAGCCCCTTTCTCTGGCTATTCCATGCTCTCACCTTCCTTCTGGCCTATTCTGCCATCAGCACATGCTTTTTCCACTCCTACTTTGAAGTTTAATTCCAAACTAATGAGTAAATAGATTGTGCTATAGGTTATTCTGGAGAAACTGAATATGAAATACTAGGCTTAAGGTCTCTGGAGAATCCAAATGTGTATAATGAATAATTAGACAAGGTGTCTAGTATATGGCCCTAACTCCTACATTGAGGGCCATAGCCACCTGCCTCTTTCTTGTGGCAATTCAATGAGGAAGACCACAGGTTTGTTATGTGTTGCCAAAAGTCTACAATCATTTAGAAATTTAACTTCATATATTTGAATGTATTGGATTATCTTGTTATATATGTGTTTATGTACATAGGAAAATGTTTTACAAATATTCTTGCATATAGTAATGAGGTACTATATTAATCACTTATTATATTAATCACTATATTAATCACTATATTAATCACTTCTGATGAGAAGTGATTTTAGAGCTATCAACATCCGTATTATTCATTATTTTAAAATATCTTTTTATATGCAAATTTATTACACAGATGATTGGTTTCTAGCAAGTTAATGAATTGACCATTTAAATAAGGAGGAAGTTTTTAATGACCTTGATGATCCAAGAAGCATATTGGATAGCATTTCATTTCTTTAATGGACAATTAAAGGATATAACAGTTGATATGAAACTTAACATTTTTTTTGATTCAGAGGGAAGGTTGACCAACAATAGAGCTATACACTTTGGAATAAAACAGTTATGAAGAAATTGGATACATTATAGAGGGAAAAAACAACTGGAAATGATCTACCCTGAAACACTGATTTCTCAGTGCCCCGAGCTTGTCTCATATTCTTTGCCCTCTTGTGTTTTCTAGGCATTTTTCTGATTCAAATATATCCCTCATCTGTTTCAAATGGATTTGAGAGGCCATATTGGTCCCACTTCAATGACAATTTGATTTATTATTCCTCATCCCTTTCAGAGTAAATCACAATGTGTTCAGGGCACAATGACTAATTAGTTAATCTCATGGGCTTTAAAGATGGCATCTGCTGCATGATATTAATGTTAATAGTTCACTTACAAGGAAAAGCTCACATAATTTACCATTTTGATACATCTGTATTTTCACATCCAGATTAAAGTCATAAATGACAATAAGGTATCTTTACTAGGGAAATGTAATTATTCTAGAAATAGAAATACATTATTAATAACATGAAGATTTTGAGAGACCCCTATTTAGCAAACTTCTCACATCATCATAGGATCTAGCTATCAAGTGCTATCTGAAGTGTGATTTTGAGTTGACACACAATGTTGAATTAATGCAATGAACTGTGACACTGTCAAGTCTGTCATTGTTTATAATCTTAAAAGTTGCATTTCACTGGGCAGACTTTTGTAACAGATTTAGCAGACACACTTGTTTAGGAGATCAATTTGTCATTGGGTGAAGGAACAATGCTCTGTCAAGGGAGGTAGGGAAGGGAGAAGTAAAATTACCCTTCCAATCAACCTCTCTGCCCTTGCAGTAAGTTAATAGGGATAGATGAGGGTAGCAGGTGCTTCCCATAGGAATGCTAATGGGAGAGACCTTTCATGGCAGAAGGCAGCTGATGCTCTGGGAGACAGACTCTGTCAACCAAGGAGAGAGAATTTCAGGAAGAAAGAAAGTGACATGGATATCCGGAAAAAGGAATGTTGAGTATAATACTCGAGAGCCATTCCAGGAAGGCTGGGGAAAGGGAAAAAGTCCCTTTTTAGTTTTAGTCAGGTAAAAGTTTAGTTTAGTGTCAGGTAAAAGTGGCACAGGACACTTTGAACAACAGTAAAGAAAATAGTTATTTTCCTCTTTTCATAGAATTAGAGAATCATTATTAAGTTGAAACAAATATAATTCAACTTCTACCCAAACAGGAGACCTTTTGATAATACAGGTGCAGTCGAAAGAACATTGGCTTGGGTTCAAAGCCATGTTCTGATTCTAGTTTGGACCTCACGTTAGTTTTCTTCTATTCTATTCTGTAGTTTCTTAATTTGTAAAATAAGGAGTTTTAGACTAGATGTTCTCTAAGGTCCTTTTCAAGCTAACATCTTGTGAAGTGGTTATGTAGGCTCCACTTCAAGACTTCCAGAAATCAGGAACCTATTATTTCTGAGATGACCCAATACACTTGGATCTATTAGGAAGTTTTTTCTTATATTGAATTGGAATCATTCTCTGAAACTTCTATTCATTACTCCTAATTCTGTCCAATGAGAATAAACAAAACAAGTGTAATACCAGCTATAATCACTAGCCCTTTAAATGTTTGAAAAATGCTATTAGAACCTAAGCACTTTTCAGGACGTTATTGTGTATATGTGTATATGTATATACACATACCCACAAGCACATATACCTAGATCCAGCATGGTTAATTGTTGATGGTAGGGAGTTAAATGATGGTTGTATTGAATCATGTGCTCCCCCTAAAATTTCTTTTTCCTAGGCTGAATAATCAAGGTATACTTGAATGGTGTGTTTCAGATTCCCTTCATCATCTAATTCTATCTCATTTTCCTTCTAATACATAGTAGCTATCAATGTCCTTTTAAAATGTGATTCTAGAAGTCAAGACAATGCTCCAGATATGGTCTAAGACAGATGACATTGAAGCTATTATTTCCTTCATTCTGGACATGATGCTTCTATTCATGTCACCTAATGATACATTAGCATTTTTTTAACTGCCATGTCAAACAGTTGATTTATATTGAGTTTGTAGTTGGCACAAAGACAGAGATCCTCAGGGTACCTCATTAGGAACTATTTTAGAAACTCTGCTTCTTTCTGGGTTTTTACCAATCAATCAATGTTCTTTGGTTTCAATCTTTCAGACAGATCTAGATCTATATAATTGTGCTGTGAATTAGATTGCCTCTTTTAATTTGGCCCATAACGCTATCAGAAGACACTTTAGAAAACACCTGCCTGAATTCCAGATGTCGGTAGCATCCCTTCACAATCATTCATTCACACACTATTCCTTTAATGATTTATTTTAGAATTTTGTTAAAAACTGAAGTCATACACCCTGGCCTATTGAAGAACCCATCTTCTTTGAGAACTAAGGACTTTTGGCATCTCCCATTCTCTATGAAGTTTCAAAGATCACTGTCAGTGGCTCAGTAATCATAACTACCTGTTCTTTTTAGAACCTATTTGTCTAGACCTGGTCCCTTGAGAGTGATTAGTTGAACTCTTACCAATTCTTCATCTACTTTAGGTTTTGAATTCCTTTTAAATCATTTTTGTTCTATAATTTTCAAGTCTGTAGGTCATCTTTGATAGAGAAAACATAGAAGTAAGATAAGAAACACAAATTTCCTCCAAGATAAGAAACACAAAGATCTCTTGGATCTCATTTTTTGGTATTTATCACTAATAGCTTATTAAAACTACAAACGTCTTTTCAGGATTTCATTTTCAACTCACTTACAGTTAATCTATCCTTGCTTTCATATTTAGAATATATCTTTGCTCTCCTTTTTCTTTCTCAATAGAAGCATTTGTATTTGGATCATTGGTATTTCCTTCTTGAGAACTCTTGGTACCTCTTTGTCCAATTTTACAGTGGGATTTTTTGTTCATGGCCAATTTTCCCATCTGTCCTTGCTCTGATCTCTTTGAAATACTCCCTTTCAAAATTTAGAAGGTTTAACCTGAGACTATTGGATATGTCAGTAGGAAAGACAATGGAGATGATCTCATCTAATACTTTCCTTTTGTGAATGAGAAAACTGAAGCTTCGAGGTTATATGATTTGCCAAGTCCTACAGGTAGGAGATTAGGATTCAAACCCAACTTGACTCCAAATCTAATCATCCTTCTGCCTAGACTTCCCTTCTTTTTTTGTCTGCAGTCCTGAGATAGTTCTGGTGTTTCTCCCAAATTTCCACTTTTAATTAAGTGTTTGGCTGGGAGGGAAAGCATTGGAGGATCAGCTAGCTAGCTCTGTGGTTTTGCATTGAGTTGTGTGGAAATATTGATAAAACTTAATATTTTTCTCCTTCCCTTGATATCCCTCCTACTAATAATTTTAATGTTAAGTAAAAAGTAGTTATCTTAATAGATTCAATTTTTATAGAAATTCTACTCTTTCACTTTCAAAAGCATTCAGCACTCATGTTTTAAGTGTCCACTTTTATATATAAGACACTGTGCTCAGTACTCAGGTAGATAGGAATATATTTTTATAAAGAACAGAGCCTCTGCTATCGATTTTATAATCAGCTAAAGGGTGATAAACCGTGTAGATCAAGAAATACAATGAAATTTAAACAAAAATAAAGATATAGGAAAAGTAAAGTGTGATGTATTCAGTTGAAAGAAAGATCACAATTAACTTCCAGGATCATTAAAGGCTTTACATAGAAATTAACATTTGAACTTATTTTCAAAAGATAGAAAGGTTGTGACAAGATGATGTAGTGAAATGATTTTAGGTCTTCAGTCAGTAGAAGAAAAAGAAACAGAAGAAGTAAAAGTTCAAGCAGCTCAAGGGAAATGGGGGGGGGAGGGGAAGAAGTGGGAAAGAAGGGAATTAGCAGTACCAAATTTCAAACTAGGTAACAAATCAGTGCTCATCAAAACTACTTGGTATTGGTTAAAAAGCAGTTGGTATTAATTAAAATCAATGAAACAAATTAAGTAAGACTGAAAAGCAATTGAACACAATAATACTATGTTCAGTAAATCTAAGAATACTTACTACTGGGGGCATCTAGGTAGCACCAGCCCTGAATTCAGGAGGACCTGAGAGTTCAAATCTAGTCTCAAATACTTAACACTTCCTAGCTATGTGACCCTGGGCAAGTCACCTAACCCCAATTGCCTCAGGGGAAAAAAAAGAATACCTACTACTGAATTGAATACTTCCAATCTGACAAAAATGGAGAAAAGTAGAAAATAGTTTGGCAGAAAATGAGCTTTAGAGTAAGATACATCCCAATAAACAATAAACAAATTAGCATATGATCTAAATTTAAAAGGTAAATAAAATTAAAATTAGGGAAAGTAGTTACCTTTCACAACTGTGATGGGGGAGAATTCCCTTCTAAACAAGGGATAAGGATGATTATAAAAAATGCATCTGTTCATAAAATTTCAATTATATAAAATCAGGTTTCTGCACAAACAAAACAAATGCAGTTAGAATGATAAGGAAAACAAATAATGGGGTAGGGAATCTTCACAACCAATTTCTATAATAAAGATTTAATATCCTATATAAATATATATATATGTATGCATATATATATGAAGAATTGCTGTAACGATATAAGAGTAAGATTCATTTGTAAAAAGATATGTAATTAAATATAAATAGGGAAGTCTCAAATGAAAAAATATGAACTACCAACAGGAGGCAGCTAGGTATTCAGTGGATAGAGTTCTGGGCCTGGAATAGGAAGATCTGAGTTCAAATGTGATCTCACACACAAATAGATGTGCTACTGTGATAAGTCATTTAATCTTTATTTATCTCAATCTAAGCTTCTAGAGAAGGAAATGCAAACCACTTTGGTATCTTTGCCAAGAAAATCCCATGGACAGTAAGTATAGTACAAGGAGTTGGACATGGCTAAATTGATTGAAAACAATAAGCTATCAACATGTAAACTATATAAAATGCTTCAAGTTACTAAGAATAAAATAAATGCAAATTAAAATAACTCTGAGATTCTACCTCCCATCTATCATATTGGCATAGATGACCAAAGGGGAAAATGAAAAAATTTGGAAGTATAATGGAAAGATGAGCATAGCAACAAACAGTCAATTGAGCTGTGAATGATTCAGCCTTTCTGGAAAATATTTTGGAGCTACACCCCCAAATTTTCCTAAACCGTACATTTATCCAGTGATACTGCTTTTGGGTATATGCCCCAAGAATGAGAAGGATAGATCTAAGGATCCATAACATAAGCATATTTATTACAGAACTTTTTTTCATAAAAAAATCTCCCAAACTGGAAACAAAATAGATGTCCATCAATTAAGGAATAGCTGAATTCATTGTGGTATATAAATGTAATGGAGTTTCATGGTCCGAAATAGAGAATATGACAATTTTACAAAAATGTGGAAAGACTTATATGAACTGGTACAGAATACTTTTGAGAAAAATGAGAATGATTTATATCATGACCACAATAAAAATATTAAGGAAACAACTTTTGAAGGACCTCAGAATTCTGACCAAAGCAATCTTGATTTTAAAAGACTGATGATAATGCATAACCTCCCTACGTCCTGATAGAGAAGTGATCAACTGGAGATAGAGAATGAGATATGTATTCTTAGGCATATCCAATGTGTTAATATGTCTTGATTGTCTGTATAGAAGAATTTTAGCTTTGTGATCATATGTGAATCACTTCAGTTTCGGGGGCTTATTATCTGATGCATAAGACAGAGAGAATGATTTTTTAAAAAGGCTAAAAATAGCCCTTTCGAAAAACTCACATTTTAATTTGGGATGAGAGATGTAGGAGAGGGGTGCAGAGAGAACATGCAAGCAAATATATATAGGAAAAATTAGGGGTAATCTCAGGAAGAAAGGAGAAAAGACTTCTGCAAGAAGTTGGGACTTCAGTTGAGTTTGGGGAAGCCTGGAGATGATAATGAGAATAATAATCACTCTCCTTCTTCCCTATAGGTTTTGTGGGAGTCAGTCAATAAACATTAAGCACCCTCTGAGGCTTGCTATTTTCTCCATGTCTCTGTATTGACTGTGCTCTTTAAATTATTTTAGTGCCATTATTTTTATTTTGTGGATGAGCCTAAAGGATGTAAATGATGTACAATTAGGTGTTGGACCAAATGTTTTATGTGTCTAATGACTTGTTCTTTGTGATCCCAGAGGTTAGATATAGATTTAGTGGGATTGGTGAGAAGATCACTTATTGTCCTCAAATAAGATCTATTGTGTGTTCATTCTCATAAAAGACCATGACATCAGGGAGGTGATGCCATGACATGCAGGTGAATTGGATTTAAGTAAAGGAGGGCTGTGCAAGGTTACCTGCCTCCAGAGCTATCTGGGTCCATATAGAAAATCAGGATGATTGGAGATGGCTCTCAGTGAGAAAGGTAGAGGGAGGCATGGTGGAAAGGGTAATTTAGGTAGATAGCCACAGAAGCAGATTTAAATACAGCAATATTATCATAGAATATACTAAAGACCATCTTAATAGAAAGGGGGAATAGATGAAGAATCTGAGAAAAGTCTTGGATTCCTATCACCCCCAGAATTAAGTCTTTTTTACATCCAAAATCCTTCAGAATCCAACCCTTTCTACCTTTCCAAACTTCTTATATCTCATTCCCTATTACATATACTCTTTGATCCAATGACAATGACCCCCTTACTGGTCTATTAAAAAGACCCTCCATATCTCAGCTCAGCATTTGTCTACTGGCTTCCCTGGTTTTCTTTTAAGTGCCAACTAAAATCCCACCTTCTGCTGCAAGCCTTTCCCAACCCCTCTTAATTCTAATGCTTTCTCTCTGTTATGTATTTCCTACTTATCCCTAATATGGCTTGTTCATGCATATTGGCTTGTTGTCGTCCCCATTAAATTGTGAGCTTTTCAAAGTCAGGGACTGGTTTTTTGCTGCTTTTTTTGTGTGCTTGGCACTTAGCACAGTTCTTGGCACATAGGAGGTACTTAAATGTTGATCAATTGATTGAAATGCTACAATTCAACAAATGTCTATTAAATATATTGGTGTGCCCTGTGTATGCTAGGGCTGAAGGAGATACAAAGGCTAGATAGGACACATTTCCTGCACTCACAGTCTGGAGTGCATTTCCCATTATTTTTGTCTGGGATTTCAAAGTACATGGTCTCTTCCATCTTAAGGTTTTTACTGATAGCATTCAGACCATCTGTAGAACACTCAATCACACAAAAAGAATACAAGAACTTAAGTTTCTGTTCCACCACCTTCTTTGGTTTCCAAGATCTTATTTGGGCTCTAAAAAAGGGAGCCAGCTATACCTGTTAACTGCTCACATATAACACAAAACTCTATCCAGGCCAAGGAGGACTTGTGTCAGAATAGGGATGTTAGGGGCTATTCAATTTAATAGAAAAGTAGATAAAAGGATGATGGGCCTTTTACAAATGCAGAAGTCCAGGGTATCTCTGGTAGCTTGAATATACCAAGTATCAGGAGGTCAATTAAAGTTAGATCTTGGAGTTGATAGAATTCCTTTGGTGTCTGGGATAATATTCGTTGCTATTAGTCCATTTATTTTGGGTATTAGCTATCAATATTTAGTGTTCCTTCCTCTTCCAATGCCCTTAAAAAGAGCTTGGTCTGTTTTTCTTCCCGGGTTATTTTTACTTTCTGAATCCAATTCTTGTGCAACAAGAGAACTTTTCAGTTCTGCACACATATATTGTATCTAGGAAATACTATAACATATTTAACATGTATAAGACGGCCTGCCATCTGGTGGAGGGGGTGGAGGGAGGGAGGGGAAAAGTCAGAACAGAAGTGAGTGCAAGGGATAATGTAAAAAAAAAATAACAGGCATGGGCTCTGTCAATAAAAAGTTATAATTATTTTAAAAAATAGAAAAAAAAAGAACTTTGTCTAACCAGCTTGCATGAGTGAATATGACCCATGTTATATTACATGTTAAGTGTATAAGAACAGTGAAAACAAAGTGGTTTGAGAGACCAGACGGGAGAGATCACCACTGTCCAGGGGGTCAGGGAAGGTTTGTGAAGGAAGAAGGAATTTGAATTGAATTTCAAGGATGAGTAGGAATATAACAGACAGAGGAAGAGAATAGATATTCCAAGCACTGGGTGCATGAAATCAGGCCCAAAGAGGAAGAATACCAAGGGTGTGTTTCAGAGGCAGAGAGAATTGTCCTATTGGGATGAAGTGTAAAATGCATGGATTTACATGAGGCTGATGAGGCTGAAAAAATCAGTTAGTATCAGGTTGTGAAGTATTTTGAACGGCAAGCAAACAGGTTATGAGCACATGGCAACAAGGAATAACCATGTTATAGGTGAAGGAACACTGAACTTGGAATCAGAAAGCTGGAGTTTGAGTTCTGGCTCTGCTACTTAACTAGTACATGACTTTGAATACATTTCTTCACCTTTCTCAGCCTCATCTATAAAATGATTTATAAGGTCTTTTAGATTTCTAACATTCTGCAGTAGGGAGCCACTGGATATTTTAGAGCCATGTAATTAATGATATGCCTACCTCCATCCATAAAGAAAATGAATTTGTCAGGGGTAAAAGGAAGTGACTGAAGGTAGGATGGCCACATGTTATGGATCTTTTTGCAACCCTGAGGTCGCATCCACCTTTTGAGACCTTTAAGATTCTGTGATGCCTTATGAATTTCAGAAAAAGTCCATTAAAATAACATAGCAGGTACACAAATATTATAGAAACATAATAATGAATATGAAGAATACAGAGAAGTATGGGAAGACATATATATATATATATATATATATATATATATATATATATATATATATATATATATACACTTATATGTTTAAGATACAAAGATAGGCAAAAACATGTTCCTGTTCTTGATAACCTCACATTTTTAATAGCTTTTTATTTTCAAAATATGTAAAAATAATTTTCAATATTCACCCTTGCAAAACATTGTGTTCCAAATTTTACTCCCTTCCTTCTCTCCCATCCCCCTCCTAGACAGCAAGTAGTCCAATATACGTTAAACATATGCAATTCTTTTAAACATATTTCCACATTTATCATGCTGCACAAGAAAAATCAAATCAAAAAGGGAAAAAAGAGAAAGGAAAAAAAGCAAGCAAACAACACAAAAAGTGATCCACATCCAATCCCCATAGTCCTCTTTCTGGATGCAGATGGATCTCTCCTCGAGTCTATTGGAACTGACCTGAATTACCTCATTGTTGAAAAGAGCTACATCCATCAGCATTGATCATCATGTAATCTTATCATTGCTGTGTACAATGTTTTCTTGAAGTCAACATTCTAATGGGGAAGACAACATGCAAACAACTATGTAAAATACAAGATATATGAGCAAATGGAAGGTAATATTAGAAGGAAGAGAGAAGCCAGTGGCTCAGATATTGGGGTAAGGGATAGGTGAGTAGGGATCAGACAGGTAGCAAGAGAACCAGAAAAAAAAGAGCAGTATCCCAAAGACTTGAAGAGGGAGAGAATTCTGGAGAAGAGAATAATAGAAGGTGTCAAAAAGATAAGAACAAAGGCAGAAATAGGGGAGAAAGTACTCATATTAACTACAGCAAGGTAAATAGAAAGGATCAAACTGCTGACGAAACTGAATCCTGTATGATTTTAATGACTAAATGTGAGGAAAATGTGAGAAGATAAAAATGTACCTCCTCCCTGCTTTGCAAAGCTCATGTTCTTTGGATGTGGAAAATGGTATCTACTATTAGCATAGTGCCTGGCACAGAGTAGGTACTTGATACATGCTTATTGATTGTCATTTGATTAATTAATTGATTAAACTCATTTGGTTAATTTTGCTGATTCTTTCTCTCATTCTTTGTTATAAAAATTACTCTAGGTAAAAGAAGAGATGGGCTATACATAGGTAGATAGATTTACATATATATATATTTAGGCATGTTGTTATTCAGTCATCCAGTCATGTCCAACTGTTGATGACTCCATTGAGCGTACTGTCTGTAGGGTTTTCTTGGCAAGGATATTGGAAGGTTTTGCCATTTCCTTCTTTGGTGGATACACACACACACACACACACACACACACACACACACACACACATGCATATACATATATGCATACATACTATATATATAATATATATATATAGAGAAGAAAGTGAGCTACCTTTTCACTATGTGTGTGATTGGAAATTAAGGCAATATAAAAAGAAGAGAGAGAAACACACATTTGGATTTTGATGATTTTGGAAGAGAATAAAACAGAGGACTTTGCCCAGTTCTGTCTCACTTAGATGCAATTTATGTGTGAATCAAAAGACATTACCCATACCATTTTGCCACTTTTACCTACCTCATAGTCCTGTGGCAATGGGCAAATGACCAAGCAGCAGGTGAGGATACACTAGGAGCTGTGGCCACAACTTTGCACACAGGTGACTCAGACCGTAGGGTCATCTTCTCACTGGATTAAACAGCAGTGAGATGTAGCAACCCTTGGGTATCCGAGCAATCTTTTAAGGATTATTCTGCTCACCTCCTATTGTGAGGAAGGGGCTAGACAAGATCCCCTAAAAATAGTCTGCTCATCCAACCCTGGCTTTATTACCGTGGGGATCCTACCCTGTGGTCAAAACATAAAAAAATGTGTGAAAACTTCTGCAAAGTTGATTCCACTCACCATCGATACATGCTGCTAAGCAAAAGCTAAGCTTATGTTGCATGCTTATGGACAACATGAAATCCAGTAGATCTGAAAGATGAACAGCTCTTGTTGCAAGAGAACTCAGCAGATATCTCATCCAAATAGCAATGCTGAGTGAAACAAGGCAGGAAAATGAAGTCCAGCTTGCCAAATTTGGAGTTGGATATACATTTTTCTGTAGTGGTTTACAGGAAGGGGAATGCCATGCAGCTGGCATAGGTCTTGCAATCAAAACTAATCTAGTCAATGGGTTTGTATACCTACGAAAAGGAGTGACTGACAGGCTCATGACAAGGTGACTGACATTTGTAGGAAAACACGCCACCATCATCAGTGCCTATGTTCCCACCATAACAAACCCTCGTGAGGTCAAAGAAAAATTTTATGAAAATCTGGAGACCCTCATCATCAGTGTGCCAAAAGGGGACAAGATTATAATTCTGAGTGACTTTAATGCTAGAGTAGGCTCTGATAGCCAAACATGGCAGGGCGTTCTCAGGAGGAATGGAACTGGACAGTGTTCACTTGACCTTCTCATGATCATCACTGTCTTCCACTTACCTAAGCGCAATAAAACTTCATGACTCTACCTTCACAGCAAAAGTTGATATTTTAGGAGGAAGAAAGACACCATAGGAAAGTAAGGAAAGAAATGTATGGCAGAATGCTGAACTGGTCCTAGACTTATCCTCTCCAATCTAAATAGTCAAATTTACAAGAGAGATGGCCCCCCAAGGCAAAATGACTACCTGAGTACTTAACTTCAACAAATTACAGTTGTTTGTGTACAAACAATTCACTATTAATTTAGAGGCAAATATCAGCCTACATAGGGTTGGCAGTAGGGAAGCAGAAAAGGAGTGGGCAGATTTGTTGTAAAGCACTGCATTTGCTTATCTGGGCCAGAACATTCAAATTATCAAGATTGGTTTGATAAAAATGATGAGGAAATTCAGAAGCTGATAAGCAAAAACCAAGACCTCCACAGAATTTGGCAGCAGGATAGTTTATTTGTCTCTAAGAAGGCAGCATTTAAATCTATCAAAAGCAAAGTACAAGCAAATCTTAGACAGGTACAAGATTCTTGGCTCAGTAAGAAGATAGATGAAAGTCAGTTTTACTCTGATAGTAATAATGCAGAGTGCTTTTATTATGCCCTGAAGACATATGGTGCATCTCAAATACTAAGTGCTTTGAAGACACATTGATGTTATGATAAAGGCATGAACCAGAAGAGATGGGCTGAACGTTTTCAAGTGTTCTCAACAGATCATCATCAATCAATACTGAAACCATTGACCATCTACCTCAGATTGAAGTCAGTTTCTCTCTAGTTGAATTTCCAATGAAGTTTCAAATACCATTCAGTTCCTTTCCTGGGGCAAAGTCCCTGGTGCTGATTCTACTCCAGCAGATTTTACAAGGTCCGCTGTTCATACAAAAGCTGACTAAAATTTTAGCAAGAGGAAGTTATCCAGGATGCCTCCATTTCTGTAAAAGTAAAGGAAATAGATTACCCTGAGACAATCACGGGGGTAAGATTGGAGGGGAATTTCTCTCTAGTCAGTGTTGCTAAGATTCTTATCACAGAGTCCTCTATAATAGGCTGAAGACGGTCATTTATCTGAGAACCAGTGTGGCTTTAGAAAGGACCAAAGAATTGTTGATATGGTGTTTGCTGCCTGACAACTCAAAGGAAAATACCAGGAGTAGAAGAGAGGCCTGCAAACAATATTCATCAATCTGACCAAGACCTTTATTTCCATCAGTTGCAAGGATTTATGAAAGATTGTGGCAAAATTTGGTGGCCTGGAAAAGTTCATCAGTATTGTAAGTCAGTTTCATTATGGCATGATTGTATTGGGATCTGGGTAACAAATGATGCTCTCACACTTTCCCAGTCACCAACAGAGTGAAGCAGCACTTTGTGCTTGCACCGGTGTTTTTTTACCATGATGTTTTCATGTCAGACGCCTTTAATGAGGACAAAATGGCATTAAATCAGCTAATGCATTGATGGTAAATTATTAAACTTGAAAAGGCTACGGGCAGAGACTAAAGTGGAGGGGAAATAGGTGTGTGACTGTTTGTAGATGATTATATACTCAATGCAGCCTCTGGGGCAAAGCTGCAACAGAGTATGGATTGGTTCTCTTCTGCTTGTGCTAATTTTGTCCCAACAATCCAGGAAACAGAGGTGGTCCATGAGCTAGCACCTGCCATCCATGGCATTGGTTTTAGAAATGGAGAGATTTTGAATGCTGTTGATAAGTTCACTTACCTTAGTAGTGTACTCTCCAGGGATATACACATAAATGATGAGGTGGATGTATACATTGCCAGAGTTAGCTTGTTGTTGAGAGGATCCAAAGGCAAGTGTGGAAGAGAAGAGGTATTAAACTGCCTACCAGACTGAAGATCCACAGAGCCATTGTGCTGACTCCCTTGTTACGTGCCTGTGAAATCTAGCCAGGAAACTGAATCGCTTCCATCTTGGGAAGATTCTGAAGATCACCTTACAAGATAAAGCACCGGGTATGTTTTGGAACCGAGATGCTAAGTGTTCCAACTTTACTGCAGAGAGCACAATTCTGATGGACTGACCATGCTGTTTGAGTGCCAGAATACATTCACCTTTAAAACTTTTAGAGAAAACTCAGCCAAAGCAAGCATTCCCTTGGAGCTCAGAAGAAGCAACATAAGGACACTCTCAAGGTCTCTCTGAAGAATTTTGGAATGATTGTGTGACATGGAAGATGCTGGCAAAGGACCTTCAAGAATGGTATGCCCACGTTAAAGCAGATGCTTTTTCTGTGAGCAAAGCAGAGTTGCAGTAGCTCAAAGGAAATGCGAGATGTGCATGTTTAGAGACATCTCCACTCCAAATGTTCATGTGGACCATGTGTGCCCGGCCTGTGGCCTTCCAAGCTCTTACTGGTTTCATCAACCACAGTCGGACACACTGTACCTTGACTCCAACATAGTGATACCATTTTGGTCTTAAAGAATGACAACAACCAACCAATTGGTTGAGAAAGTTATGTTTATAATTAGAAATCATGTTTTTTTAATGAAAAAAATTTAATACAGGATTAAACTTTAATATAAATGATGTTCACTAATTGGAACAACTACTACATCATTCATGAAAAGCTCTTTGATTCCTACACTTCTACCCTTCTTTCCCTCCACAAAGCCCAACACTGACCTCTATTTCATTAGTCTCACAGTATTTTGCATACCTCATGTTCTCATATTTTATCAACCAGTATATATGTATTATCTCAAATAAATTGTAAATCCCGAGAGCAAGGGCTGTATTTCTGTATACCTCTTTTGCTCCCAGTTTTTGCATGGTGTTCAGTATATATAATAAATGCTTAAATGCATTTTGTTAAGCAACCATTTCTTTCATTTAGAGTTCTGAGCAAAATGGTTAGCCTGCCTTACTTAGTGCTGTTGCATTCTCATTTAAGAGAGGCAGTATAGTCTAATGAAAAGAGATCTGGATTTGGAAGAAGATCTGAGTTCAAATCCTATTTCAAGCACTTATTCTATGACCCTAGACAAATTACTCATTTACACTAAGAAACAATTTCTTCATTTGTAAAATGAGGAGCAGGACTTGATTACTTTCTTTTAAAAAATTTTTTTTATTAAAGCTTTTTATTTACAAAGCATATGCATGGGTAATTTTTCCAGCACTGACCCTTGTATAACCTTATGCTGCAGATTTTCCCCTCCTTCCCCTATCCCCTCCCCTAGCTGGCAGGTAGTCCAATACATGTTAAATATGTTGAAATACATGTTAGATCCTATATATATATATATAAATTTATATATATATATGTGTATATATATACACATATATATATATACACAGTTATCTTGTTGCACAAGAAAAATCAGATCAAGAAGGAAGAAAAGGAAAAACTGAGAAAGAAAACAAAATGCAAGCAAATAACAACAGAGAGTGAGAATGCTATGTTGTGTTACACACTTTTTCCCATGGTTCTCTCTCTGGGTGTAGATGGCTCTTTTCATCACTGCACAAATGGAACTGGTTTGAATCAGACTTGATTACTTTCTTTTATTTTCTTTGATTATTTTTTAATTGTAGCTTTTTATTGACAGAACATATGCATGGGTAATTTTTACAACATTGTCCCTTGCACTCACTTCTGTCCTGACTTTTCCCTTCCCTCTGTCCACCCCCTCCCCTACATGGCAGGGAGTCTTATACATGTTAAACATGTTATAATATATCCTAGATACAATATATGTGTGCGGATCCGTACAGTTCTCTTGTTGCACAAGAAAAATTGGATTCAGAAGGTAAAACTAACCTGGGGGAAAAAAAATACAAGTAGTCCACATTCATTTCCCAGTGTTCTTTCTCTGGATGTAGCTGATTCCATCCATCATTGATCAATTGGAACTGAATTAAATCTTCTCTTTGTCGAAGAAATCCACTTCCATCAGAATACATCCTTATACAGTATTGTTGTTGAAGTGATTAATGATCTCCTGGTTCTGCTCATTTCACTTAGCATCAGTTCATGTAAGACTTGATGATGTTCCATAAACCCTTTCAGCTCAAAGTCCATGATTCTATGGTTCTAGGAGCATATCTACAGCTTTATGTTTTAGGAAGCACTTTCCTTACACAGGGCTGTGTTAGGCCTCTCAAGTACTGGTCAGTGGAAATTGTTTTCTATTTGGAGTCATGTCCAAATCCCAATTCTGTTTCCTAGTGTCTGTAGTACTTTGGGTGAAGTCATTAAATCTCTCCAGGTTTTGGTTTCTAATCTTTAACTTGAAGGGACTGAACTAAATGACTTCAGAGGTCCTCTATTCTCTTTAATACTCGGCTATTCAGAGATTCTTAGATATTTGAAAGTATTTGGCCAAGACTATTATTCTCCTCAGTAGCCAGGAGCTTTGGCACTAGCAATCAATATGACCAAAGTTTTCCATACTAAATAGCACATATTTGGTTTTGCCAGTAAAGAATGGCCAGGTTTTTGGAAATGTAGAAAGTTGTGTCTGATCATATGTGTCAAAGGTGATTTAATTTTAGTTTGTTTCAATATGGTTATAGAATTGAGAGAAACATAGAAGTTTAAAATATAATTTTTTAAAAAATCAGATAGCTACTAGGATGAAAGCAAACTACAAACTTTCCAACTAAGAATAGAGGGTCATCATCAAAATATCATTATTCTTTTCCTATATATAGAACTAAGATTTGCAGAGTTGATTAGCTTTACACTATTGCTGTTAATGTATAAAATATCCTTCTGTTCTACTTACTTTACTTCATATCTGCATCAACTTCCCAGATTTTCTTAAAACCATTCCCTTCATTCTATTCAGTCCAAAAAACAAAATAAAAAACCACACACACATTTATTAAGCACCTACAATGTACCAGGCACTGTTAAACCTTGAGGAGGCAAAAAACAGTCTTTGCCTTCAGAGACCTGATAACCTAATAAAGGAGGTAATATGCAAACTAATATTTATAAAGCAAGCTATAGACATGATAAATAGGAAATAATTAAAAAAGGAAAACAACTGGAATTTAGAGGAGTTAGAAAAAGCTTTTTGTAGAAGGTGGAATTTTACTTGGGACTTAAAGGAAGTCAGGGAGATCAGTAGTTGTAGCGGAGTAAAGAGAGTGCTCCAGGTATGGGGGATAATTAAAGAAAATCCCCAGAGCCAAGAAATGGAATGTTTTGTTTGTGGAATATCCAGAAGGCCAGGATCACTGAATGGAAGTATGCATACTGGGACTAGGACATAAGAAAACTGGAAAGGTCAGAAAGATCTAGGTTATGAAGAGCTCTGAATACAATCATGCAGCTGTTCCCTCTAAATTAAACAGATATTTATTGGGCACTCATTATATGCCTAGCAACACACCATATTCTGTGAGTAATATTAAAGATATGGACACTGAAGTCAAGAAGCTGATCTTTTAAGATAAGCTAATCTGTAGCTCTAACATTCTGTTCTTCTGCAACTTTACATCAAGGCTTCTGACTCCAGATTTATTTCTTTACCTACTATACGATATATACCAGACTTAGTATTCACAAATCTTAAATTTGTATTTATATATATATGTATAAAATGTATGTATATTTACATGCATATATTTGTGTATATATATTATGTTTAACAAATTCAAGAATTAGAATACCTTGTTACATATACATATATAATACAGTACATAATGGGCATTCTGGTATAAATTTAAGATTTTGAATAACAAGTCTGGTATAGGGGAAAGAACATTGGACTTGGAGACATGTGTGTATACATATATATATATATATATATATGTATGTGTATATATATGTATATGTATATATTTGCATATGTTGATTATTTTTTGTCCTCAAAGAGAACCAAAAAATGACCACTATTTTAGAGGCAAGTTATGGTGTGTCTGACCGTGGCAAATGAGACCAATTTGAACTTGGAATTCTCTACACAGGTCAGGCAAAAATTGTCTATGCGAACATTTGGGGTGGATTTCCCAAATTTGCACATCTCATATTTCTTTTGAACTATTTCAGTTCTGCTTTACTTATAGAGCACATCACCTTCTCTGATGAAAGCACAGTCCTGCTGGGTCAGTATCTCCCATGTCACACAATAAATTCCAAAATTCTTGAGACCTTGAGAGTGTTGTTGTATCATTTTTTCTGTCTACCATATACACACAAATAGATAAAAACCCAAGAATTATTGTTTATATTATACACACACATATACACAAATCATGGTGCCTATGTGTTATATTAACCATGGGATCCAAGTCCCTCAGGAACAAGCATTTTCACCCTGGAGAAAAAACATAAAAATGTACATATAATTTTTGTTTCTGATTTGCATTTTTAGATTAGCAGCCATCTGGGAAGTCTAAGCTCTATTGGCAATATGCCAACTTTTATTGTATATAGAATTTGGATTTTCTGCCTATCAGCTCCTATCTATAAAAGCATAGCATTCCTGCCTGAAGTGACTCTTGAAAGATTAAAATTTTTGTTGAAACTTAGACTTGCTTTTTATTAATAATAATAACTAATATTTACATAGTGTCTTGTGATTGTATCATATTGTATATACATTGTTTTGTTTGAGCTTCACAATAACACTTCGGAGAGTAGCATCATCCTAAATGCCAGGAGATTTAGAGTTGTTGTTCTTGTTGTTGGTCCTTTGTATTTGAAGAGTACCAATGATAGTAGCAGAGTGATGTTTTGATTTGCAAGTTAATGGCATTTAAGATTGTACAAAGTTGAGAACATGAGCAAACCCTGCTTCCCTCTTTGGACCTAGTTTTCTTCTCTAAAAAATCATGAAGTTAGACTAGAATGACTTGTTAGATTTCTTATA
This sequence comes from Antechinus flavipes, assembly GCF_016432865.1. Classification (NCBI taxonomy): domain Eukaryota; kingdom Metazoa; phylum Chordata; class Mammalia; order Dasyuromorphia; family Dasyuridae; genus Antechinus; species Antechinus flavipes. The sequence goes on from NC_067400.1 coordinate 518,813,988, forward strand.
GCTCTAAGAATCTATGTGTCTGTGGGATGAGCAATATCAATACCATTTTACAAAAGCAATAAAAAGTCTCGGAGAGCAATGGCAGTTTACACATTCAGCTGATAAACAGCCAAGCTGGCATAAGACCTAGGCTGGAATTAGGAATGACCTTTTAAGTGAATATTAAGTAATTCATCCAAATTCATTGAAACACTGTTGTTGTTGTTTTTTTCATTTTGATGCCACCTGCTAGAGAGTAGATTGGCTATTTGCAAAATATAGATGTTTCTACCCCAGAATCTACAGAACTTGAGCCAGATTTTTGGGCTGAATTGGCAGCAGTTTCGTTACTTTTTTGCTGAAAGATTCCATAGCCTCTAAAGAATTGGTTATGTTTGCTATGACTTTTCTGAGCTTTCATATTGCTGCAGAGAAAAGCATCTCTAGAACTTCATGTTCTATAGCTATATCAATAGAAATAGAAATAGCAAATATAAATCTATTTCTAATAGAAAGAACAATAACAACTTATATTTTTAACTGAACACTTTGTAACCACTGTGCATTTTTGAGTTCCACAGTGGGCTGAGGTACATCACTAAATTCACTATCCAAGCTTTATCATTTCCAATACATTTTTTCATTACAACCCTCTGAAATATGAGAGATACATATTAACTATTCCTGTTTTTTTTTTTTGAAGGAAACCTTAAGAAGCTTAAGGAGCTTCCCCTTAAGTTGTTACAGATGTAGAATAGGGCAGAGACTAGGATTGTAAACTATACAGCTAGAGGGAACCTTTGTCTAAACCCTACATTTAATAGAAAAAGAAACTTCAATCTGGAAACATTAACCCAACAGCAAAGGTCTGAGCATGTTTTTCTTGACTCAGAAATCTTTATTGCCCAAGATTATTATACAAATTCTTCCCGGCATCCAAGGCCTCCTACAGCCTGGCTCCAATCTACTTTTCCAATCATATTATGATCATTCACATTTACTTAATGCTTCAAAATATAAAACACTTTCTTCATAACATTCCTGTGAGATAGAGGGCATAAGTAATTCTCCCCACATTTTCCCAAGGAGACAGCAGGACCGTTTTAGCAGAAGCTAATTTGCCCAGCCACACACAGCTAGTAATTCTTCTGGGAGCTGGCATTGCACAGGGAGTATCATCAAGACAAGATGATGGTCATTTGTTAGGTCAGTTTTTAAGATGCTCTGAAGAATGCTTTGTACTTAGAATTTAATGTCATGGAATAGCTCAGCTGGAAGAGACCATAGAGATCTGCTAATCCAATTCATTGTTTTTTATTGAAGAGAAAATTACAGTCCAGACTGAGGAGACGACTTGCCTGAGAAGTGTTATGGCCAAGGACACAGTAGAAAAATTGTAATTAGAATTTAGATTGGTTACAGAATTCCCATCTTTTCCCATTGAGTGTCCATAGTAAGGAAATGCTGCACTAGGTGGCGCCATTGTGCACAGCGTGCCCCTTTGGAGTTAGGAATTCTCATCTTCTTGAGTTCAAATTTGACCCCAGATATTTAGTAGCTGTGTGATTTGGGGCAAATCTCATAATCTTGTTTGCTTCCGTTCCCTCATCTGTAAAATAAGCTGGAGAAGGAAATGGCAAATAATCTAGTGCCTTTGCCAGGAAAACCCCAAACTCATGAAAAGTTAGACATGACTGAAATGACTAAACAACAAAACAGTAATTAAGGAAATAGGCAAATAGCCTAGAAAGCATAACTCTAAAATAATACTGTTCTGATTCTTCCGAGAGACAAATTAGCTTGTCTGCTTGATCAGCCAGCACCTATTTGACTAAACACCAGAGGACCCCTAGCTTGTCATCTGCCTAATTCTGCACAATATTGATTCTCCCCCTCAGACCACAATAGGACCAAAGAATTTAGAACTGAAAGGGATCTCAGAGACCATCTAGTAGGCCACTTGTTTCTTTACATCTGAAATGGGGGGATGGAAGCTAATTCCAGTGTGAGAACCTTCTTTGTATTCACAGATAATGGGTTATAAACTGGTGTCTGATGGCAAGGAAGATTATGCCGGCACTGGAAGCCCCATTGTGTAGTATTAGTTGTTAACAGATCCTGACAATCAATGAAGGAAAATTGTTATAAGTAGCAATAATAACAATAACTCATATTTCTATATTATTTTAAGGTTTGCAAATTACAATTGATGCAAATATTTGTAGAAGGAAGAGAAGGAGCAAGATTAAATGGAGATAAAAATTCTTTCTCTGGGCTCAGTGATGGACAGTGGGTCTGTTTTCCAAGAGCCAGTAGAGTGAAGTTTGGAAAGGCTCAGATTGGTTCTAAGTGTTGATTTTTCAGTCATAATCAGTTTTTTAAATAGCACTTTATTTTTTCTAAATATATGTAGATAGTTTTCAACATTCAGTTTATAAAACTTTGTGTTCTAATTTTTTCTCCCTTTTCCCCTTACCTTCCTTGTCTCCAAGACAGTAAGCAATCTGATATATGTTAAATATGTGCAATCCTTTTAACATATTTCCATATTTGACATGTTGTGCAAGAAAAATCAGACCAAAAGGGACAAAAAAGCATGAGAAAGAAAAAACAAACAAACAAAAAGGTGAAAATATTAAGCTTTGACCCATATTCAACAGTTGCCCTAGTTCTCTCTCTGGATATGATTGGCATCTTCCATCCCAAGTCTGTTGGAATTGTCTTAACTCACCGCATTGTTGAGAAGAGCCAAATCCATCACAATTGATCATTTAATCTTGTTGTAACTATGTACATGTTCTTCTGAGATCATTTAATCTTGTTGTAACTATGTACATGTTCTTCTGATTCTGTTCACTTAGTCATAACCAATCTTGAAGACTGCTTAGCAATTTCATGAGTCCATGGCAGAGAGCAGTCATGCTGATGAAACCCCAGATTATTGAATTACAGTATTATGAAGTGATAGTACTTACACATCTTATCTCACAAATGTGTGATGAAGAAAGTGCTCTTATCATCTTTCAAATGCTAAAGTAATACAAGTATTATGAATAATAGAGAAGATTTATGTAATGCTTCTCTCACAACAACTCTGGGAGATTAGCTAATATAAATATTATAATTGACATTTTACAGAAGAAACAGGTTGCCGGATAGAGAAATTTGTCAGATGTCAACATTCAGATTCTAACTTATGTCTCCTGGTCTTCAGTTGATTATCTTCACCACACTAGCATTAGGAACTACACAGGAGGTAACCTCAAAAGTAATTGTAATCCTGAAGGATTTTCTTAAAGCAAAATTAAAGACCTCAGTGATCCTCACTCATCCAAAAAAAGAATCTCCACTATAAATAACATATGTGGTCACAAGTAGTTTTCCAGGAACAACTACTTGTGATTTCATCCTCTCCAGTACTATCCAGGGACAAGCATTTCTATAAAAGAAAACAAACTTAAAGGAGGCAATGCACTAGTATGGCAAAAAACACAGGTTTGCAATCAGTCACAGTTCTACCTCTTGCTAACTGTGAGACTTTTCCCTTTCTGTGTCTCAGTTTCTTGTTCTGTACAATTAAGGAATAATTAATTATTTCTAATATAATTTCTAAGTAAATTATTTCTAAGGTCTCTTCAAACCCTAATATGCTATGACTAGGGTTCATCCCCATGCCTCCTACCATCCATTCTGCCACTAAGTGAACTTGAATTAACATCATTTATTTATTTACTTATTTCTCTTTTTAATATTGGACCACCTAATCAGAAAGTCTCTGTGTGTGTTGGAGCCATGTGGGTTGTTTACAGTTAAAATTAAAATTTTTTGATCTATGACCTCGTGGACATCATTTACACAATTATAGCAGAGGGTTAGTCATGTTCATGTGTACTAATAAGGCAAAAAAAAAATACTAAATATTTCATTTAGTAGAGACCCTTTGGACCTCTGGTTGGACATTTGAGGACCAAATCATCTCTGACCTTTTGTGTCCCTTTTAGTTGTGACTTTTTATGTCTTAGAACACTCCTGTAAGAGGAAAACAAGAAGGCGACCATCAAAAAGAAAAAAAGCTAGATCTGAATTTGGTCAGGAAATGTTATCTTGGAGTTGAAACGAGGCTTGGGAAGTCCTTCTGTCCCCTGTTTTTAGGCAAACATATAGGTAGAAGCACAGATTTCCCTGTAGTCTGAGGAAAAGCAAGAAAAGATCCGGGCTGAGAATCTGACTGCAAATATGATCAGGGCACGACCACAGCAGCCGATTCTGTTCAATGCCCAGTGAATAAACGTGACAGTCTTTGACCATCTGCACTGAGTGATGGAGACTGTCTGGGAGAGAGGCAAGTATCCATGGGAATACTGCAGTTGGAGAGCTCTTTGGCTGCCTGCCAGAGCGGAGAATTGAAAGAAAGTAAAAGTGAAACCGTGCTCTGTGACTGCTGGGGAGTGCATAAAGCAGACCCAGCACCTGGTGCTCCAGATTGGAGCAGCCGGCAAACTGGTGCTGAGGTCAGGCAGAGGAGGGCAGCCATGCTTGTTTGCCAGGGCGCTCACTGGCACTGGGAATTTGCACTGCAGAAGAGATATATTTTGGGGTTTGGAATGAAAACTAATCCCCAGGCGGGGGCATTGCAGTAAACAAGAGTACTGGATTTGGAATCAGAATCTGGATTCAAATCCTAGTTTTGCCCCTTTAAAATTGATTCAGCCTTTCCTTTCATGTTGTCTCCCCCAGTCCCAAGAAACTCTCAATAAAGTGTTTTGGGTCTAAAAGTGATAGACAAAAAAAGTTAATAACTTATTGGCCTTGTTAATAAAATAATTAAATTGTGTCCATCTCCAAAATAGATGCAACTTCCATTTAAGAAATACCTTTTTTGTACAAAGCGCAAATTTAAATGAGGAGCTTTGTTCTGAGGAGAGATCTGATACAGGAGATGTTATTAATCTCAACTGAGCCTTTCTAACAGCCAGGCAGTCCTCGTCCTTCACATTAATTTGAATGCCAAATGTACACTTCCAAAAAAAAATATTTATGGAGAATCCACATAGGGCAAGTGCCTACAAGGTGGTCAGAAAAAGCGATACAAGGACACTCTCAAGGAATCTCTCAAGAACTTAAGAATCGATTGTATGACATGAGAGACATTGGCACAGGATCATCCAAGCACAGGGTGCTCTAATCAGAGAAACAGAATTGAATCAACCCAAAAGAAAAATGAAATGCGCATAATTAAGGAAGCTACCCTAAATGTTCATAGGGACTATTTGTGCCCGATCTATGGCAGAGCACTCCGAGCTCGTATTGATCTGATCAGCCATAGCTGGATACACTGTAATTTGACTCTGAGTTAGTGTTGTCATTTTAGTCCTCTTCGAGAACGAAAGACAACAGCCAAACATTACCTCTTCCTCCCCCAAATGATTCTCAACTCCACTCAATAGGGCAGCTGCTCCAAATGCTCCCTTCTCCCCTTAAGCCTTCCAGAGCATGCCTTGCACAACCCGCAACCTGCCGAGGACTGTACTTTATATTTTACTGAGAGATTCAAGCTTATGAACGCTTCTTCCTTCTCGTCCCAACATCTTCATCCTCACTATCTTTTTTTTAAATTCAAATTCAGATTCTAACTTATCTCCTGACCTCGAGTTAATTGTTTTCTCTACTACATTAGTAATAAGAGCTACATAGGAGGTAAGCCAATAACCTCAAAACAATCAAATAATTGTAATCCTGAAGGATTTTCTTAAAGCAAAATTAAAGACCTCAGTGGTCCTCACTCATCCAAAAAAAAAAAAAAAAAAAAAAAAAAAAAAAAATCATCTCCACAGTCTCTTGAGGAAGAGGAGAGAGACTCTTTTCTCTGACAAAGTCAACCAGTCTGCTTATACTCGATCTGCGTCCTCTCCAGAAAATTACTTCAGTTGATATCTCCACTCTAATTTTCTTTCTCTGTCTACTAGTTCCTCCTCTACTTCCCACAAATAAACCAAGTCTCCCTCATCCTTAAAAAAAAAAAAAACCCTCACTAGATCCTACCATTCCTGCTACTATTATTCTACATCTCTCTACCTCTTTTTGGTTAAAATCCTTGAAAAAAAAAAATGCTACCTACATTCAGTGTCTCCATTTTTCTCCTTTTTGTCTCTGCATTCTGATTTCTTAGCTCATCCCTCAATTTCAACTGCTCTCTAAAAAATTACTAATGATCTTTCAGTGTCTATACCTAATGTTTTTTTTAAAGCCCCATCTTTATTGACTTCTCTGCAGCATTTGACATTATATTCCACACTCCATGGCACGGCACAGCTCTCTCCTGTCTGATCATTTCAGTCTTTTCTGGATCTTTATGTCATTCCCTCTAACTGTGGGTATCCCCTAAGGCCCTGTTATAGACACACTTTTCTCTCTATACCCTCTCGTTCAGTGACCTCATTAGCTCCCAAAGTGCATAATAAATACCAACTTACTGTCTCAATGTAGTCCATATCTCATTCAGCCACTAAAATAATCCTCAAGATCTGTTCCTGTCTCCCTTCTACTCAATGAGCTTCAATAGCTCCCTATTACTTTTAAGAGAAAATAGAAAGTCCTTTATTTGTCATTTGAAGTTCTTCACAGTATAGTCCCTTCCTTCTTTTCCAATCTCTCTATGCATTCCTCCTTCTCCTAGATTCTACACACCAATCATGCTGACCCATTGCTGTTCCTTACATCTCCTTGCCCTTTTAGCTGGGCCCAGAATGTTCTTTCTTTTCAGCCCTATGTCTTAGAACTCCTGATTTCTTTCTTTCAAGACTCAGCTCAAGAACAACCTTCTGCAAGAGGTGTTTGCTAGTCCTCCTTCTGCCAGCTGCTAATGTTTTCCTCCCCAAAGTAGATAATAAAAATAACTATAATAGAAGCTAATATTTATAGCTCACTTACTATATATGAAGACTTTCCAAATAATATCTCACAACAATCCTGGCAGGCAGGTATCCCCATTTTATAGACAAGTAACCTGAGAGAAGTTAAGTAATTTACCTGGGTCACACAGCTTTGTATCTGAGGTGACATTTGAACTTAGATCTTCCTAACTCCAAACCCAGTGCTCTATCCTCAGCACCACCTAGCAATTCTTCATAGGTACCTCATCTCTACTTTGTAGATATCTATATGTTGTCTCCCATATTAGAATGTAATGTGTTTAAAAAAAGAAAAAGAAAAAGAATGTAAGGTGCTTGAGAGCAAGGACTGCCTTGCTTTGAAATACCTGTATATTAATACAAATAGCTTTAATTAATATTTGCTGATTAATTGATCTTGAGAAAATAAGTCAAGACTATCCTAAAAGTCTTTATTCAACTTTAAGCTATTAAATCTTCAGGCTCTCCAAGGTTTAGTTTGCTTATCTGTAAAAATAAAGGGAAATGGGTGGACTAGATTCAGATTTTTTCACTAGCGGACTACATGATCAGAAATTAAGCTAGATTTAAGCTATAACATTATGTTTAATTTATTTATATTAAATTAAGTTTACAGTTATAAATTGATCCTTGCTTGTTAGCATATCATCCCCCAATTGACAGTTAGTCAAGAGTAGAGGCAGACAGGGAGGAGTAGATTATTATCTTCTTTCTGATCACATTTACATAGCACTTTTAAGGTTTGCAAAATGTTATCTCATTTGAGGCTCAAGACAACCCTGTGAGATAACCACTACAAATATTTTTATCTCCATTTTAAAAATTAAAAGAGAAAAAAGAATCATAGCTCTTTAAAGAATTGCCTACTAATTCTTCACAATACCTTATTCAATTGATAACTAAATCATCTTTTAATCCGAGGCTAGGCACTGTGCAAGATCCAAGTGAAATTATAATAGGCAATCAGTATGGGTGACAGAAATACAAAAGATAAGACATAACCACCCTTCAGGAATTTATATTCTCCTGGGTAGAATGTGATCCAGTTATAGATGAGAAAAGGTAAGAGATATGCAAAAATAAATACTCAATGACTAGAATGGGGAAGTGGGAGATAGAGAGCATTGCAGACAATCACAAAAGACCTGAAAAAGTTCCCATCTTATTGCTTGAATTTTCGTTGTTGCTCAGTCATTTTTCAGTGGTGTCCAACTCTTCATGATCTCATTTGGGGTTTTCTTGACAAAGATACTAGAATAATTATCCTTCTCCCAGGTCCCATTTCTACCTATCCAATTACTACCACATCCTTCAAAGCCTAGTTCTATTGCTCCATTCATTCCCCCCCCCCCTTTTCATCCCACATCTCTCTACACTGCTCTCTGCCTCTTATGAGCTACCCTAGTGCTTTACCTATATTTTTTTTATTGCTACTATCCAATCCTACTTGGTATAAAACCATTGTTATTCTTCATTTTACAGTTGGGGAAACTAAGGAAGATTTTGTATAGGAGACCTTTACCAGAGAAATTTGTTTCAAGGATTTTTTTTCCTCATTTACCTGTATCTCTCCTAATTTAAAATGGACTTAAAAGTCCATTAAACTTGTTTGTGTCAGAATCACACAACAAATTAGTGTTTGAGATCAAATTTGAAATTAGATCTACCATCCACTGCACTCACCACCTGGCTAGCTGCAAAATTCTGAGCAATACCTAGTGCTTAATTCCTGAATTCTGAGCTGCTTGTTCTCAGCGCACACTCCCATTCTGCTAGTAATTTACTATACTGTAATTAGTATGCTGGTAATTACACCATTAGTAACTTGGCATGGAAAGCCCAATAGGAGATAGATAAAAAGGAATGTTTATGACTGTGAGTTTATAAATGAAAAGTTTTCAAAGCTCTAACCATTCATTAAAAATGTTTTTGGTACTCTGAAAAAAAAGCCAGCATATATTAATTATTTTGCTTTTCTTTAAGAGGTCAAGCATTTTCTAACTTAAAAAAACCTTGAGTATAAGTCAAGGAGGCTATTCAGAGTGTCTCAGAATATTAGAATTTCCTTTTAGAATTAGTTAGGGACACTATCTAGCTTTCAGCTCTGTGGAGGCAGCAGTTTCCTTAACTATCATTTGAGATGGTAGAGTTATTTCTAAGGGCAGTCAGGTGGCACGGTAGATAGAGCACTGGGCTTGGACTCAGAAAGACTCATTTGTATGAATTTAAATCTGGCCTTGCTAGCTGTGTGATCCTGGACAAGTCACTTAATTCTGTTTGCTTCAGTTTCCTCTTCTGTAAAATGAGCTGGAGAAAGAAATAACAAACCACTTTGGTATCTTTGCCAAGAAAATCCTGAATGGGGTCAGGAAGATTCAGTTATGATGGAAACAATTGAACAACAATAACACAAATAAAATCTTTATATACTAGTAGTTTTTAAATTCTAGATACAAAATGAGAAGTGACCCTTTTGTGAGATTACTACTCACTTTATTATTGATTTAAAAAAAAAAATCTGTCCCTAAGAGAAGATCCAATTCGGTTCCAATTGATCAATGATGGACAGAATCAACTACATACAGAGAAGGACACAGGGAAATGAATGTGGACTACTTGCATTTTTGTTTTTCTTCCAAGGTTATTTTTACCATCTGAATCCAATTTTTCTTGTGCAACAAGAGAACTGTACGGATCTGTACACATGTATCTAGGATATATTTTAACATATTTAACATGTATAAGACTGCCTGCCATCTAGGGGAGAGGGTGGAGGGAGGGAAGGGAAAAGTTGGAACAGAAGTGAGTGCAAGGGACAATGTTGAAAAATTACCATGCATATGTTCTATCAATAAAAAACTATAATAAAAAATAAATTATGGTATGTGAGCATAATAAAATATTTTATGCTACAAGATATGATGAAAAGGATAGATTTAGAGAAGATGCAGTGATAAACTGATTCCAGACTACAAAAATGAAACTGTCACTCCCTTCCTGCCAGAGAAATGATGAACTTAAAAATGCAGTGGCATGCTAGTCTACATATGCTTATGATAAGGATTTTGTTTTGCATTTTGTTGTTGTTATTGTTGTTGTTCAATGGAAAGGGCAGTGTGAGGGACAGATTTTTTTAATAATAGCCTTTTATTGACAGAACATATGCATGGGTAATTTTTACAATATTGTCCCTTGCAAACACTTCTGTTCCAACTTTTCCCTTCCTTCCCTCCACTCCCTCCCCTAGATGGCAGGCAGTCTTATACATGTTAAACATGTTGAAGTATATCTTAAATACAGTATATGTGTACATATTTGTAAAGTTGTTGTTGCACGAGAAAAATTAGATTCTGAAGGTAAAAATAACCTGGGAAGAAAAACAAAAATGCAAGTAGTCCACATTCATTTTTCCAGTGTTCCTTCTCTGGATGTAGCTGGTTCTGTTTATCACCAATTAATTGGAACTGAATTGGATCTTCTCATTGACAAAGATATACACTTCCATCAGAATATATCCTCATACAGTATTGTTGTTGAAGTATATAATGGTCTCCTAGTTCTGTTCATTTCACTCACCATCAATTCATGTAAGTCTCTCCAAGCGTCTCTGAAATCATCCTGCTGGTCATTTCTTACGGAACAATAATATTCCATAACGTTCATATACCACAATTTACTCAGCCATTCTCCAATTGATGGGCATCCATTCATTTTCCAGTTTCTAGCCATTACAAAAAGGGCTGCCACAAACATTTTTGTGCATACAAGTCTCTTTCCCTTCTTTAATATCTCTGGGATATAAGTCCAGTAGTAACCCTGTTAGATCAAAGGGACATACCATAATTTGTTTAGTCATTACCCATTCATCCCCTTCAATTTCCAATTTTTGGCTACCATGAAAAGAACTGCTGCAAGCATTTTTGTAAGTAAAATTTTGTAAAAATTATTTCTTTTATCTCTTTGAATATAGGCCTAGTAGTAATATAGCTGGATCAAAGAGAATAAATAGTTTAGTAACTTTTGGAGTATAGTTCTAGATTGCTTTCCAGAATGGCTGGAGCAATTCATAATTTCATTGCTGCTGAGCCATTCAATCACATCCAACTCTTCATGATCCCATTTAGAATTTTCTTGCCAAGGGTACTGAAATAGATCCTTCGCCAACCTGTTTTACAGATGAAGAACTATGACAGATAAAGTTTAGTGACTTGCCTAGGGTCACACAACCAGGAAATTTCTGAAGCTTGATTTGAACTCAGGAAAAAGAATCTCCTTGATTCCAAGATCAGTGTTCTATCCACTGAGCCACCCAGCTGCCATTAATTCATAGCTCACCAACAATTTATTAATGTGTCCTTTTTCTTGCAGCCTTGTCAATATCCATCATCATCATCTTTTGTTTTCTTTACCTTTTTTTTATGAGTGTGAGATGGAATGCTTTAATTTATACTCCTCTGGTTAATAGTGATTTAAATTATTTCCCCATATTATTGTTGGTGGTTTATGTCTTTTATGGCTAATTATCTGTGAGGAAATGGTTCTTGCAGCTAAATAGCACTGGAAAATCTTAATATAAATTTTAACTTATTCCTTGGATAGGAGACTTTTATCAGACAAATTTGCTTAAAGAAATTTTTTTCTCATTTATTTTATCCCTCCTAATTTAAACTATTGTCCATTAGCTTTGTTTGTGCAAAATCTTTTTAATTTTATATAATCAGAGTTGTCCATTTTATCCCCTTTATTAAATGTTTGTTATGATCTCTTACCCTATCCATTTATCTGAAAGTTATTTTCTTCTAATTTCCTACTCCTTTAATTTGTTGATGATTTGATCTTTTATATCTATGTCAGGTATCCTTTGGAACATAGCTTGATATATGATGCGAGGTATTAATCTAAACTTAATTTCTTTAGCCAGACTGCTTTCTAGCTTTCAGAACAATTTTTGTCAAACAATGGGTCTTTCTGGGATATATTTGGGTTTAACAAACACTATGCTATTTTGTTCACTTCTGTATGTTGTGTACACAATTTGTTCCACTGTTAAACTCACTATATTTTAACCAGCCTTAATGACTAATGTTTTGTAGTACAGTTTGTGATCTGGCATTGATAGAACTGTCTCCTTCCCACATTTTTCATTGTTCTTAACATTTGTCACCTTTTTGTATCTTCATATGAATTTCATTATGATTTTTACTCTCTCTATAAAATATTGCCTTGCTAATTTGATTATGATACTGAACATAATAAATTAATGTAGGTAGTATTCTAATTTTTATTATATTGGGATTGACCTATTCTTGAGCGCTTAATGTTTCTCTAATTATTAAATGTGTCTTTATTTCTGCAAAGAGTTTTTCATAGTTAGAGTCATATAACTCCTAAAGAAATCTTGATAGATAAACTTCCAAACTTTTATATAGTTATTGTAATTATTTTGATTGGAATTGCTCGGTCTAGCTCTTCCTCCTGGGTTTTTGGATAACATATAGGAATGCTGGTGATTTACTTAATTTTGTATCTTGCAATTTTGCTCAATATCTTAATTTGTTTAATAAATTTTATTTAACTCTTGGGTTTTTTGAAATAAGCTATTATATTATCTGAAAAAAGTGATCATTTTATTCTTCTTGGCCTTTATTTTTCTTTTTTCTCTTATCACTACAGCTAGTATCAGTAGCACTAATTTAACTGTGTTAAATAATAATGATATTAATGGACATCCTTGCTATGCTCTTATTGGAAAGGACTCTTTAATTTTCTCCAGTACACATAAAGCTTGCTCTTGGATTTAGATAGATATTATTGTATTAGAAAAAGGTTCCTTTATTCTATGCCTTCAAGAGAAAGAAATAGCTTTATCAGAATAACAGTACACAAAATAAAATCACAAAAATTGGTAGCTTATCTACAGAGCACAATAAAATCCCAGAGAAAATAACAGGGATTTCTTTCAAAATATCTAAAAAATGCATAAAATTTGTGGGAGTAACTCTACCATGGCATAACTTGATGCCTACACAGATAAAATAAAAACAACGTCCCCTAAAGAAATAAAGAAATGAAGGGTCATTTAGTGCTCATGATTGGGCTACACCAACATAATAAGAACGACAACTCTACTAAAATTCATTTGATACTGTGTCAATGAAACTACATAGGGGATACTTTATAGAGTTAAGCAAAATAATAGCAAGATTCTTTTTAAGAAACAAATTTTGAAGAAAATATTAAGGGAAAAAGTTATCATGAAAGGGGAATGAGACTTCTAGATATCAAATGATATAATAAAGCAGTAATTTTCAAAACTATTTGCTATCAGCTAAAAAGCATTAAAAAGTAGATCAGTAGAAAGACTAGATTAAGAAGAAACAACTGAAGTCAGTAACCCAGTATCCATTAAAATTTTAGTCAATACAGTTTAATCACACACCACAGTAGTCCCAATCCATGATCTTAACATCTCTCCCACATGTATTCCATTACTATGATCAAAAGTTCTTGAAATTCCTTAACCATTATCTGTCATAATTTCTTATCTTTCTATGCTGTAGGTTTCTTAAACATTATTTTTCATCCTTTCTGTTACCTCAAATCTCACCAGTCCACAAAACTATCCTAGGCCATCTTCCCTGTTTGAGCTTCATTTTTTTCTGCTTCGCAATGTTAGGATCCATGGTTAAACCAATTCAACTGAACACTATTCTTTACTCTTTTTTTTGCCTACTAGTCTTATCCATTAATCCCAACATTCTTCTCTTGCACTCCTAACCATGTACTGCAAAGCAAAAGAGAAAAATCACAAAACTATGCTGATTGGTTCACTACTAATGTATATTATTTAGTCTTAATTGCGTCTACACTGTCCCTAACTATTCCTTTTATCTCACTCAAGACTGGTTCTTTATTCTACTTCCCATGGCAGATATCTTCAGTTATCTTTTATATGGTCAGACTTCTCATTGCCTTTCCATTTCCCCAACTTTTAACAGAGGAAGTAATCTCATACTTTATTGGAAAAAAAAAAGAGGCTATTCCCCGTGAACTCCCCTTTTCTCTCCTACTTACACCTCAAAACTCCTTTGTATCATCATCATTCTCTCCTCCTTTCCTCCAGTCTTTGGGGAAGAAGTGGTCCTTTTTCTGGCCAAGGTTGTGTCCTACATGTAGCTAGATCCAATCACTTTTCTAGTTTATGGCCTTCATAATCATCTCATCTTTCTCTCTTACTTCAATTTTCCTCTATGTATTAGTGCCTTGTCTCCAACCTACATACATGTACAAGTCTTTCCTGTCCTTAAAATCCCCTCACTTGATCCTACCATCTCCTCGAGATTTTGTCCTATATATTTCCCCATCTCTCTCTACTCATTTAACCACTTACTCTAGATCTCACCCTGCTCACCTTCCATAGAGACGATTGCAGCAGTATTTCTATATCCAATACCTAGTATAATGCCAGTCACCTTAATAGGCACTTAAAAAATGTTTGTTTGTTGATTAAACTCAAGACTTAAGTAGCACTTTAAATTTTCTCCCCCCAATTAGTCAACAAGCATTTTTTTAAGGGCTGTGCCCCATATTGTGCCAAATTTGGGGAATACAAATACAAGGAAGAAAAAAATAACCCCTCCCCTCAGGGAACTTACATTCTAATGGGGAAGACAATGACAAAAAAATGAAACTGAAAAGCAGTAAAGAGGAATAGGGTGGGAGCAACTAAAGTGTCTAGAACTGGGATATAGTAAGAAAACTCAGAGTTAAATTTGCAAAATGCTTTATTATCCCCAGGGTCATAGAGCTAGTTTACAAAGCAAGGAAGGCTGGCCCTGTTTTCACTACATAATGCTATAATGAATTCTTTGATGGAAGGTTAGCGATAGCAACTAAGAAATAAGCTCTTTTCATTTCAATCCCTTTGGTGTCAGAATAAATGGTACATTTTGCACGGCTCAGTATTTATAGTAAAGCCTGTTATCCTTTGTCAGTAAATCGCTATTGAAAAGCTGAGAGCAAAATTAATTCAAAGCTCACCATCCTTTGAAGCAAGGTTTCAACAGTGCCAGCAACTGGAGGCTTTTCATTCTAAGATAGGATTTTTTTCCTTAAGTTTTATTGAGGGTTTTTGATTTAATACTATAGTAAGGATTTCTAGATACAACTCCTCTGCTCTCCCCATTCCACATACACCTAGTTAAGCAAAACCAGTTGACACATGAAGCCCATCTCACTTTGTATGAAGCATTCATCACCCATAGTGTCTCACTTTTCTCAACAAAAGAATTTCTTCATCTCTGGAGCTAAGCCTGGCCATTATAATTGCATAATATTCAACTTCAGTTTATTGTCATTTTTTGTTTACATCGTTGTAGTCATTGTATAAATTGTTTTCCTGGTGCTACTTATTTCACTTTGCATCATTTCATACAGTTTTCTCAGGTTTCTTTAACTTCCTCATATTTGTTTTTTTTCTCTTGTAGTTTAATAGTGTTCCCTTATATTTGTGTACCACAGTTGTTTAGCTATTTCTCAAATATAAGATCATAGTCAGGAACTATACTAAGTCATGGGATACAACAAAAGGCAAAAAAAAAAAAATGCAAACATGTTGAGCCATTTCAGTTGTATCTAACTCTTTGTGACCCCATTTGGGATTTTCTTAGAAAAGATACTGGGGTCCTTTGCCATTTCCTTCTCCAGCTCATTTTACAAATGAGAAAACTGAGACAAGTGGGATCAAGTG
This sequence comes from Antechinus flavipes, assembly GCF_016432865.1. Lineage (NCBI taxonomy): Eukaryota > Metazoa > Chordata > Mammalia > Dasyuromorphia > Dasyuridae > Antechinus > Antechinus flavipes. The sequence goes on from NC_067400.1 coordinate 518,829,627, forward strand.
ATTTGTCACACAGCTAATAAGGAGTAGAGATGGAATTTGAATTCAGGTCTTCCTGACCACAGATCCAGTATTCTCTTTACTGTGCCATCTAGCGTCCAACCTTACTCTCAAAGAGAATCCATTCAAATGAGGGAGACACGTAGAAAAAGGTATTTGTCAGGAAAAGACACAAACAGTTATGGAGGGAAGAGAAAGGGGAGAAGAAATGGACCAAGAAAGGCTCCTTGCTTGATGTAGTATTTCAGCTGTATCTTGAAGGAAACCAAGGTGAAGAAACAGAGTATTTCAAGCTAAGAAACCACAAAGAAGAAAGATGGATTGTAGAACCATACAATTCAATCAATCAACAAGCATTTATTAAATGTTTACTATGTTCAAGCCTTGGGGATATAAACAAAAAGCAAAAACAGCTTACCTTCAAGAAATTTTCATTCTAACAGTGGAAACAACATATAGAAACCAGAACATACAGGATAAACACCAAATAGGTGGACTGTAACTTTGAAGTATGTCACTAACAGGAGGAATAAGAAAATGCTCCTGGGGAACTTGAAGAAGGAAGAAGAAAACAGGCATTTATTAAGTACTACTATGTGCTAGATACTATGATAAGCACTTTGAAAATATTATCTTTTTTGATCCACATAACAATCTTGAGAAGCAGAGTCTATTTTTATCATTGCTCTATTCCCCCTTCCTTTTGCAGATGAAGGAACTGAGGTGAAGGGAGATTAAGTGACTTGCATACAGCAAGTAAATGATCATATCTGAACTCTGTTCTACTTGACTCAAGCTGAGTTTTAATGGAAACTAGGGATTCTAAGAGCTAGAGTTTAGAAGGGAGAACATTCCAGTCATGGGAAACAATTCGTACAAGGTAATTCGAGGGAACAGAGACAGGAAACGAAGCGTCTTGTTTGAAGAACAATAAATTGGTCAAGGTGCTTGGGTTATAAAGTATGTGGAAAGAAGCAGAATATAAGGAAGAAGGGACCAAATTATCAAGAATTTTAATTGGCAAACAAGAGATTGCATATTTGATCCTGAAATTAATAGGAAAACAGGAGTTCATTGAATTGGGAAGAGAAAATGGAGAATATGATCAGATACATTTACAGATAGAAATCCATTTGGTGCAAGGCTCTTATTTTACAGATAGAAAAACTGAAATTGAGAGAGATTAAATAACTACCCTCAACTGACACAGAGGTATAATTGTCACCTAGGTCCTGTTGATTCCAAAGCCAGTGCTCTTTTTACTGTACCTCCTATGTCTCACATTTTATTTATAAAACTTAAAATTCTTTATGTTAGATATATTATTATGCTATAATAAAACTATAATATAAACAATAAAATAGAACAATAATAAAATATAACAAATTGTTTTCTAGAATGATTAGACCAATTTACAGTTCTACCAACAATGTATTAGTATACTTATCTTCCTACTTGCTACAGTTCTTCTGACATGGACCATTTCTATATTTTTTTCATCTTTGTCCATTTGCTGAGTATGAGGTAAGAGCTTAGAATTATTTTGATTTGCATTTCTCATATTATTTATGATTTGGTGCAGTCCTTCACTTGGTTACTCATAGTTTGCAACTCTTTTGAGAACTGTTTCCAAGCAAGACTTTTTGTAGTCCCTTTCCTTGGCATAGACCCCTGTAATAAAATCTTTGAATAAGCTCCTCTGTTTGCCTATTCCTCCTATCCTCTCATCATCCTGGAGAAGAAAATACTTGGGGAGGGGTGGTGAAAGTTGTGCTCACACATGTAAGAGAATGTCATGTGAAAGAGGGATTATACTTGTTCTACTTGGCCCCAAAAGACAGAACTAACTGCAATGCATGGGAGCTACAGAGAAAAAATCTAAAACATGGTGGAAAGATTTCCAGCCATTAGAGTGGTCCAGAAATGGAATGAGCTGCCCTCTCAGATCCTGATATCTTTTCATTGATGTTGTCATATGGAATCTGGAATTCCTGATAGTGGAAGATGTTAAAAAGATATTTTTTTCAGATATAGGTGGGATTAAATAGTGTCTGAGGTTTCTCTCAGCTTTGAGTTTCTTTTTCCCAACCTTACCTAGCTTTTAAAAGAAAATATGCCTAAAACAAACCCAAAACTTCATCAAATTTTTCAAATGCAAAGAGAGGGATTTTTCCATTCCTCATAAAGATAATTGCTTATGATTGGATTGCTTGATTTTGTGTCCAAGGACCCTAGAGAGCCAGGAAAATTAGAAGAAAAATTTAAGACGGTAGGAATGAAAAAGAGAAGAAAATTCTTACATAAGCATCAAATCTCAGAATTTTAGAGGTGGAAGAAACTCTCAATAGCTAATTGGAATAATTGGCACCTGATCTTCAGTTACATATATACATTCCTTGTTGAGGTTGTTGAATAGTTGATTCCTGTTTAGAACCAAGTTGAACTAAATAACTTCAGAGATTCTTTTTAACTGAAATTCTATATCTGGGGTGACTTGCTCCAAATACCACCAATAATTTGTCAATATAGTTATATTGTTCTTTGTTGCTACCTGATTAGGAAGTGGTTGTATACAATGCCCATCTGCAGATGGATTTTCAACTGTCTTTTTTCAAGGTTCCCCAAGAGATTTTGCTGATATCTCCAATGTTCAGTGATGCAGAATGACGGTGCTAATTCTGTTGTTTAGAAAGCAATTACAAGGAGGGTCTTTATGAAATAATTATGAGCAAGCAAATTATTTTTCAGCCTCATACTGTTCTATAATTATTGCTTCTGCTGTCACTCTTTCCCGGTTAATTAGTGCTGAGATATAGCTTTGTATATTTATTTATAATAATGTATATAAAGATATACATATCTTTTAATATTTTTATTAAGGAACCATTTTTTAAAACATCTATGTCTTTTAACTTAGTTGTTGGTCTTTTACTGACATAATTGTTTTGTATTGAATTGGATTAAAAGGTAACTAGAGTCATGAAGTCAAAAGATGAGTGATACAAATAAAAAAGTGAGAAATGCTTACTATACAGAGCTGGCAAAAATATATATCTTTCATTAATAAAGATCCATTTTAAGCTTGTATTTCTCTAAATCATGATAATCCTCCATCAGCCTACCTGAGAGAGTCAGGGTAGGAGTTGGTAGTGGTAAAGATGGAGGTAGGAGGGGTAGCATCCTGATTCAGTGGCAGTAGCAAGAGTCTAGTAGTCAAGATCAGAGTGAAAAGGATGCAGGAACATTCAATGAGAGATAATAGGACTTTTCTCTAGAGTTACTGCCTATTGTACTCACTCCACTCACTGATGGGTTAGTATCAAGTCACAGGTAGCTAAAACTGAAAATGAGTCAACACTATGGAGTTCCAACTTGCACCAGATCTCATGTTCTACTCTTCTAAGCCAATTGTACCATTGCTCTCCATCTATGCTCACTCCATTGTTGATATTTATTTAAAATACTGAATAACAGTAAGAGCTAGATACAGAATCATGAAACATGCCATCAAAGATCTCCCTTCCTCCTGACACTGATCCATTTATTGTTTTTTATTTGTAAGGAGTTATTAAACAGCCACGAATCCACTTGATTCTCCTGTCCTTAAACTTATGTTTCTCCATTTTGTCTAAAAAACAATGTGTTATTTTGTCTTGTAGTCTATAAGAATTAGTGTGTTTTTAGTATAATCCAGCTTAATCAATCTACTAGCCATGAAAAATCGGAACAGAAATGAATGCAAGGGATAATGCTGTAAAAAATTACCCTGGCATGCGTTCTATCAATAAAAGGATAATAAAATTTTAAAAAATCTACTAGCCATGTAAAAAAAGGAAATAAAATTAATTTGACATGACCTGATCCTAACAAACATTTGTTAACTTTTAGTGAGCATTGCTTTTTCCTTTCTGCTCATAAACTGTTTAATACCCCTTTCTAGAATTTTGCCTGATTGACTTCACATTTAACAATTTGTAGTTTCTAATATCTAACTTTTTTCAGTTTTGAAAATCAAGACATGTGCTTGTATCCTGTCTTCTGACATTTATGTTTACTATAATTTTTCATTAATTAATTAAAGTTATTTTAAATGTTTCTGTTGTTATATTTCACATGAGTTAGTTAGATGGGATAAAATTCATCTGAAATCTGAACTCCTTTCAGATGGTTTAATGTTCTCTTGCTATCACCATACTTAACCGTGATCTTCAGTTCTCTTACAATCATGTTGGGTTATCTTCCCATCTTTAGCTTTGATGGAGAAGGAAAAAGTGGGATTGTGCCTTTCTATTATTTTTTTTATTCTAGGCATTAGCTCCTTTTTTGCCTCTAGTCTTAACTCCTTCTTGGCTTAATCTTACTGACATACTTAAAAATCTGTGCTCTTCTGCATTTGCCCTTTTTTGATCTTCCTTCCATCCTTTTTTTTTTTTTTCCTCACCACAGTTTTAGTATTTTTAATGAGCTTTCCATTGCAATTCTTGATCATATGCAGTACTCAGAATCCCAGGCACAGGCCCAGACAAAGTGAATTCTGGACCTCCAATTTTTTCCTCCCGTCCTTTATTCATTCCCTTTTAAAATCAGAACTTATTAGAAATTTCCTTGTGCAATTTCACTGATTTCTTTAAATGCCTAATATTTTCTTTCTTACTAGAATCATTTGTGATTATATAGTTAGAATTTTGTTTCTAAATACAACTCACCCTTCTTGAGCCGTATTCCCTTTCAAAATTTCTGGCTCTGTTTTTCAAAATAAAAAGTTTTTCATAAAATCAAGTGTACACTTCTGGCTATGCTTATTTTGTCTTTTCTTTGGTATAATGAATTCTAATAAAACATATTCACTTTCACAAAGGTTCCGGTATTTCAGAACACGAATTGATTCCTCCTTGTTATTTGGAATTAAGAAGAAATATAGAAGTATACACAAACTAATAAAACAATTTTGTTATTATCTTGGTATAGTTAGCGTATATTTTATATATATATATATACACATACATATATGTATATATATATATATTTCTTTAAAAAAAACAAACTGCCCATAAAAAGTTCATATTTCTCTTTTTTGGTTCTTTGTCTATTGAAGTGTATATTGTTAATTATTAACTTTAAAAACTCAAAATTTTAAAAACAAAATTAATGGGGATAATTTCTGAGGCCTTTTCTAGCTGATATTCTATAGTTATATCAAATAAAATTATTACTGTTTATACAATCGCTTAAGCAAATTTCAAAAGTCTAAAATTCATTGGAAAGATCAATAAATCCTTGAATCATCAAAGGAAATATGTGTTAGGCTCCAATACTTGGAAAATAATTTTATTTTTATTTCTATAGAGCATTATATAGTTAATGACCCCACAATAAGGACCTTTCATTTATTTAATGCTCTTCAGTGACACCGGAGGCTTGACCTTCCCTCCACTCTCATAATCATAATCATCCATCATAATCAGAATGAAGAGTCTCCATGGAAAACACAACTTGTATAAAACCAGATCCAGAGTGGTTGAAGAACTTGGAATGTTTATCTTAAAGAAGACAATTCTTACGACACAAAAAGTTTTCTTTGATTATTTTAAAGACTGTTGCTAAAAGGATAAGCTAACTGGTTTTGCTGGACTCTAGAGAGTAGTTCTTCCTTAGGTTGCAGAATTTGATTTGAAATGAGAAAAAAAATGTGTGTATAATTGTTATCTGAAAATAAAATGAATTTGAAGTTGCTTGACCTTTTATCAGGGTTGTTGTAGAGAGGACTGATATTTATCAGAGATTAGGCTTAATGATTTCTGAAGTTCTAGCTAATTCTGAGATGTCACGATTTTATCAATTGAAGTCTTGCCTCTGCCTTTTGTTAGTATTGTCTGTCTGTCATTGGACTTGAACTTTCCATCTCTATGGGAAATGCCAGAGCTTTTGTTTCACTGGGATAGTCTTCAACAGCTTAGAGTCACCTCCGTATCATGGTGGTTATGGTTGATAGTTGTTCTTTGTTCTAAAAGAGGACCAAAATGACATCACTATATAGAGTCAAGCTAGTGTGATCAGTCGGGTGATTAGACCAATTCGAGCTCAGAATGCTCTGCCACAGGTCATACACAATGGTCCCTATGAACATATGTCACATGAGTGCCAGTGGAGAGAGGAAATGAGAAGAAAGGAAAATAAATTCCCTCCCCAACATTTTTTCCATATGAAACATAAAGAAATATTAAAACAAATAATGGTTTTAGCTCTGTTCCCCCTGAAATATAATCTCCTTAATCAATTATCTTCAGCTTTTTTTTTGCTATAGTGGCTAATATAGGGACATGTATCTGGACATAATTATAATAATTATAGCTCTTCCTCCAAGACATGGATTTTATCTACAAAGGATCCCCATAAGAGCTTAAATTTGAGTTACAAGTAATTTCTAACCATAAGTGAAATAATTGTTTAGGGCAGTGTACAGTGAACTAGTACCACATACAATCAGTCTCCAAAAAAAGGAGTTAACCTTGATTTGCCATAATTGGATTTTTCCCCTTATTGAGGTGTGGTGTTTCACAGATCCACTATGAACAGAATCAGCTATCAGCCCTTAGGAGAGAAATGTGACCTAGTAATTGCAACTGCAGATATGGGCAGTTAGATGGCCTTAGATGACCCTAAACTGCAGGAGTCCTCAAACTTTTTAATAGGGGGCCAGTTCACTGTCCCTCAGACTGTTGGAGGGCTGGACTATAGTAAAAACAAAAACTTTGTTTTGTGGGCCTTTAAATAAAGAAATTTCATAGCCCTGGGTGAGGGGGATAAACGTCCTCAGCTGCTGCATCTGACCCGCGGGCTGCAGTTTGAGGACCCCTGTGCCTAAAGAGATGAAATCCAGAATCTGATAATAAAGAAAAGCTAGACAACATAAACAGAAAAGAGTGGGATTATAATATAGAGCAGAGACAGGTTCCCAAGATCAGAGACTTGAAGCCTAGTGTTTCCTAGTATGACATCACCAAAAGACATCACATGTCTGTAGCATTACAGGTGTGAGTCACCTTGATCAGTGCATATGTGTCCCTTAGTTGTGTGTCCTCTCCATTGGTGACCCCATTACATGACTTCCAGGTATGTGTTCTTTCATGTGTGTTAACAAGTCATATGTCTTCTCAGCATGTGTGGTCGATTGTGGAAGAGGATATCCTATTGGTACACAGATTGAACTGTTTGAATAATTTTTTTTGTTGTTTGAAGTAATATGACTTACAAAAATATTCCCTATAATATCTTTGTCAAATAGGGGAGCTTTGAAACAGACCCTTATTAATGGGCACATACTTTTTTAATAATAGCTTTTTATTTTCAAAATATATGCAAAGATAGTTTTCAACATTCACCCTTTCAAAATTTTGTGTTCCAAATTTTTCTCCCTCTCTCCTCCCACTCTCTCCCCATACAAGTACTCTAATGTATGTTAAACATGTGCAGTTCTTCTGTACATATTTCCACATTTATTATGCTGCACAAGAAAAATCAGATCAAAAAGGAAAAAAAATGAGAAAGAAAACAAAAAGCAAGCAAACAACAACAAAAAGAGTGAGAATGCTATGTTGTGATCCACACTCAGTCCCCACAGTCCTCTCTCTAGATGCAGATGATGACTCTGTCCATCACAAGGCCATTGGAACTGTCCTGAAAGCATCTTTTTGTTGAAAAAAGCCATGTCCATCAGAATTGATCATTGCATAATATTGCTGTTGCTATGTACATTGTCCTCTTGATTCTGTTCACCTCACTTAGTTTCAGTTCATGTTCTCTCCAGGCCTTTCAGAAATCATCCTGCTGATTGTTTCTTATAGCATCCTCTAATTGATGGGCAGCCACTCAGTTTCGAGTTCCTTGCCACAGCAAAAAGTGCTGCTACAAATATTTTTACACACGTGCACATACTTTTGCCAACTCTAGCATAGTAAGCATTTCTATGAGGCATCACTTGCCTGACCTCATGATTCTAGTTATCTCTTAATCCTATTCAATATAAATCAGTTATTTCATAGCAAGAGTACCAAAACCTAAGTTAATAGACACATGATTTAAAAATGGATTTCTTAATAAAATTATAAAAAGGCAGATATGTTTACATACATTATTATAAAATAACATAAATAAATATGAAAAGATAGGTCTTAACAGCTTAACAACAAAGATTGACAGCATTATAGTAATTATAGGACAATATAATAAGAGGTTGAAAAATAATTTGCTAATAATTATTTCATAAAGAAGACCCTTGTAATTGCTTTCTAATCAACAGAATTATCACTGTCATTCTGCATCACTGACCATTGGAGATATCAGCAAAATCCTTAGGGAACCTTGAAAAGAGACAGATTGAGAAACTGAGGCAATCAGGGTTACTTGCCCAGGGACACACAGCTAATAAATGTGGAAGGCTAGATTTGAACTCAGCTCTTCCAAATTCCAAGCCAGGCTGTCTTTCCACTATACCTCCCAGTTGCCTGTGTTGGAAGAAGAAGAAGAAGAGGAACAAAAGAACCAAGTGAGATTTTCTCATGACAATACATTGTAGCTTTGGGATCTAGCATTCTTGGAAATCTATTCTAGTGATTAGTTCTAGTGAACTAGAAAGTTTCTAGTGAAGAACAAGTCCTTCTCTTGAATGCGACTTTGAGGAAGGATCATGAGCTGTTCTTTGCCATGTCTATCTCATCTCAGGACAAATTTGTCTTGAAAATAGACTTAAAGTGCTAGAAAACAATAACTTTGGGGAAGATTGTTGTATACAATTACTTAATCAGGAAGCAATAAAGAACAATATAACTATATTGACAAGTTACTGGTGGTGTTTGGAGCAAGTCACCCCAGGTATTATAGAATTCATTGAAAAAGGATCTATGAGGTTATCTAATTCAACTTGGTTCTAAACAGAACAAACCATTCAAAAACCTCAATGAGGGATGTCATATATCTAATTGAAGTTTGGGTGCCAATTATGCTAGTTAGCTATTGAGAGTTTCTTCTTCCTCTAAAATTCTGGGATTTGATGCTTACCCAAGAGTTTTTTCTTCTTTTCCACTTCTCCTTCTTAAATCTTTGCTTCCAATTTTCCTGGCTCTTTAAGTTCTTGGGCACAAAAGCAAGCAATCACTAAATAATATTATCTTTATAAAGGATGGAATAATCCCTCTCTTAGCATTTGAAAAAATTGGTGAGTTACTTGTTTTAAGATAGATTTTCTTATAAAAGCCAGGTAAGATTGGTAAACAGAAACTCAAGAGCTGAGAAAGACCTCAGCCACTATTTATCCAACCTATATCTGAAAAGAAATCCCTCTGTAACATCTCCCATGAGTGGGAATTCCAAATTCCCTATGAAAAGGTACGAGGAACTGACAATGCAGCACATTCCACTTCTGGATCACTTTTACAATTGGAAATCTTTTCACCAAGTCCCAGATTTCCTGTCTACAACTTCCATCCCGTTACATTTAGTTCTATGTTTTGGAACAAATAGAACAAGTGTAATCCTCTCACATGACATTTTTTATATGTGTGCACATAGCTCTCACCCAACTTCTCAAAATATTTTTTTCTCCAAGATGATGAAAGAATAGGAGATGATGCTATAAGCAAATAGAGGAGCCCATTAAGAGGTCTTACCAAAAGAGCCTATCTCAAGGAAAGGAGACCACAAAAGATTTTGCAAATTATTCTCAAAAGAATTACAAACTATGAGTAACCAAGTGAAGGATTGTTCTAAATCACAAATAATAAGAGAAATGCAAATAAAAACATCTTAATAGCATTAAGGTATAATTTAGCATAAATTACTAGATATAAATGTTATTCACTCCAGGGCCAGCTATCTGTGGTTTCTGGGACCATTCTTCTGCCTTCAGTTACAATATGTGTCTAATAATCATTTCCCATCCATAATTGTGATGATATTCTGCAGCCTGTCCACATTTACCATTCATCTTCTTATTAATCTATATATATAGTTTCTCTTCATTTTCAGTTAAATATCTTTGGAAATATATTGGTGATAAAGTAATAGATTATTTTGAAATTTTAGCAGCTAGGGCTTATTGAAGGTCTTGAAATGTCACAATTCCCAGCCTTCTCCTCCTTCCTTGTCTCCTTATTGTTCTACTTTTTCCTTTTCCTCCTCCCCTTTTTTTACTCTTCATCTTCTTCATCTTTTTCCTTCTCTTCCTCCTTTTCTTCCTCCTCTTCCTCCTGCTCCTCCTCCTCCTCTCTTCCTCCTCTTCCTTTTTTTTTTCTCTTTCTCCTTCCTCTATGTCAATATGTCAATAACTCAGTGGGTTCCATACACAACTGTGTGTCATAAGCTGGACAACATGCAGGTGTCTTCCTTCTACATGGTTTTATTCATACACATCTCTCCTGTGTTCCCACTGCAATTACTCTGTAATCCCACTGCAATCCAGCCCTCATCTCCCATTCTCTTCCCAACTATTATAATGGCTCTTAAGTCATCTTTACTTCAACTGTGCACTTAATTAATTTCAACAAACATTAAATGCCTTCTTGATGCAGAACATTAGTGTAGGAACTATTTCGACGTTTATTTAAGATAGTCTTTGCTCTTATGTAATTTATAGTCTTGTAGAAGGAAAAGGCACACAGAGATAAGTAAAAATGCACTATAATATAAAATAGCCCATCAATACACATTTATTAAGGACATACAGTTTGCCAAATGGAGGCAGCATGGTGACACAGTGGCTAGAGCATAATGTCTGGAATCAGGAAGATCTGAGTTCAAAACCAACCTCAGATACTCAAAAGCTTTGTGACCCAGGACATTTAACCCTGTTTGCCTCAGTTCCTCATCTGTAAAATGAACTGGAGAAGGAAATAGAAAACCACTCCAGTATCCCTGTCAAGAAAACCCCATACAGGGTCACAAAGAGTTGTACATGACTTATTGACTGAACAGTAACAAATGTTCCAGAAACTGTGCTAAGTGCTGGACATACATAAAGAGGCAAAAGATAGCCCTTTCAAGGAATTTACAATCTGATAGTGGTAATAGTACCTACCACACTTGGTTATTGTGAGGAATGTTTTGTAAAAAATCATAATTATGAACATGAAAGAAAGATATGGAGGCAACTGGGGAAAAACTAGTCATAGGTTATGAATATTTTTACTTGTTTAAGGATGGCACTGGGGAAGGCTGCCATGGCAATGTGAGTGTTGCCTCCCACTTGGTGCTCTGCCAAGATTCAGCAGCAGACTATTTCCTGGAGAGTTCAGTTTCCATAGTGATAGCCTCTCACTTGAGGTTACTGAGTGAAATGGGCATGAAAAATCTTAAAGCAACATAGAAAAAGTCATCTTGCGCTGAGGTTGAAAATAATAAATTTGCTGGCAGCTATGGAAGCTTTTTCTCATTGTCCAGCTTCAAAGAACTAGCTTCTATGAGTGTCAAGGTCTGGTGCAGTTGACTCAAAGTGAGCTGTAGAATGAATAGGAGTGATTGTCCCAAAGCCATATGAATTTTTAGTTTTAGTGGGGAGCAGCAGCAGAATTGGAACCCAAATCCTCTGATTCAAAATATATTCCTTTTTTACATTCATAATGACTCAGAAGTGAGAAATCCACTTTTCTGTCCTCAGTTTACTTACAGCGTGCCTGAGGGCAAAATCCTTGAAAATTAAATGAGTAACTATTTATTGAATACATCCTTGTGCTGTTCTCACATCCTCACTGTGGAAATAACCCAACTCTTAGCTGCTTTGAAGCATTGCTGAATGAGAAAGTCTTAAGTAAATCACTAATGGTGTAGTCCATACTTCAATCTGCTTCAGAGAAAACTGCAGCTCACCATTGGGAGGTAGAGGGATCTTCTAGGGTGAGAAGGCAGCTGAGACATGATGTTTGTTGAAATAAAGTAAGCTTAATTTGGGGAAGCCTTAGTTTCATTTATAAAATGAGATTGAAGTCCCTTCTAGCTGTGTTTGAAGACAAACCAGAATGAGTTGTAAATCTCCCCTCTCCCATAGCCAAACCCACATAAAGCAGGTTTCAATTGATGTAGTTTTGTGCATGGTTAAAAAAAAAATCTCCTCTCCCTTACCCCCTCTCTGTTTCTGTCTGTCTCTCTGTCTCTCTCTGTGTGTCTGTCTCTTCCTCTGTGTGTCTTTTTCTCCCTCTCCCTCTTTCTTGCACTTGCTCTCTCTATCCCTTGCTCTCTGTCTTCCTCCCTCCTCCCTCCTCTCTCCTCTCTTTTCTACCTCTCTGTCTCTCTTTCTCTGTCTCTGTTTCTATCTGTCTTTCTCTTTCACTCTCTTTCTCTTTCCTACCTCTCTTCTTCTCTTCTCTCTATCTATCTGTCTTTGTCTCTGTATTCCTCATACACAAGACATGCATTTTTCACTATATAAAATATATTAGAAGGCAATTTGTTGTTGCCCTTTTCTGAGCTGTGGGAGACATGTCATGTGTGAGTAGATGGTGCTACTCTTATAGGACCATCCGTGCATTTGGTAATGTCTAAAAACGTCGAGTCTAAAGACAGTCTGCACATCCTTTCTGTATCTGCAGCTAATGGTTTCTGTTGCTGTTCAGTCAAGTCTGCTTTTTCAGAAAACATTTGTTACTCATGCACAAGTGAAAAATCTCAAATCTTTCTCATCCTTTTCTATAGTTAGCCTAAAGACCTTGGCACCTTAGTAGCACTGTATTGAAAAGCACACTGGACTGACAGTGACTGACCTAGGAACTGGAAAGGAGACTCAGAGAAATCACCTCATATAATTTGGGCCAATTGGGTCTGCATAGCATTCAGTACTGAGGTGTAATGACAAATGGGGGGATAGGACTCAGGACACTTTCTCCCACTTGTTGAGTCGATTCAGTCATGTCTAACTCTTCTTGTCCCCATTTGGGGTTTTCTTGACAAAATACTGGAGGGATTTGCCATTTCCTCATCTTACAGATGAGGAAACTGAAGCAAACAGGATTAAGTGACTTGTCCAAGGTCACACAGTTTGTAGGAAGTTTGAAGCTAGATTTGAACTCAAATTCTCCTGACTCCAGGGTCAGAGCTCTAGCCACTGCACCACCTAGCTGCTCATGTGTGAGTAGGTGCTCCAGTACTATTAAAAACAACTCAAATATCTATTGCCATTGAAAGTTTACAAAATACTAAGGGGCCCCAGCTCCAAGCTCACACTCAGATTGGGCACCTGACCTGTCATAGAGAAATTGGGTTTTATCATTGTCTCTGGGGTTGTCATTATGTACCAATCCCAGAACTCTGGCAGAAATATGGCTCATGTCTAGGGTTTCTGGGTTACAATGTGAAATAGATGTAAGGCTGCTATTTATTTTGTCCACACAAAATAAATGCTTAATGCATAAAAGATTCATAAACACACACTGACAAAGATTTAAAACATGAAACATTAGCCTAGAACTAACTGCATTATTTATTGCAAATCACCAAATCCTTCATTGTTGAGCCAAAAGACATGTGGCTCACCAGAAGTGACCAGGAGAGTTCAGCTCAGTTTCTTGCAGGTTATGTGCCAGGCATTATGCTAGCACTTTTTACAAATATTATTTCATTTAACTCTGAGAGGCAGGTTCTATTATTGTTCACATTTTACAGATAGGGAACCTGAGGCATAAAAAGGTTATGTGACTTACTAAAGATCAGACAACTAACAAGTAAATGTCTGAGGCTGGATTTGAACTCTGATTCCTTTATCCAGTACTCTATCCACTTATGGTACCACCTGGAATTTCCTTCCCATTTCTTTCTGTTTGTTTTGTGTGTTGAGTTAGCCAACTTCTTGGGGGAGTAAATCATGAATTCCTGTTTCCCAAACTTAATATATTCAAAATAGAATACACTGGTTCTTCCCCCATACCCACTCATTCTCCAGTGTTCACTTCCTATTTCTGTTGAAGGGAACCACCATCCATTTCAGTCACCCTGACTCACAACCTCAAATATTTGATTCTTTTTTCTCTTATCCCCGTAACCAATCAGCTGTCAAATCTTGCCATTTTGCCCTCACAATGTTTTTAACTTCCATATCTTTTTTCCCACTCATGCAACCACTTCTCTAATTCAAGCCCTTATCATCTCTTGCCCATACTATTGCAATACTAAATGATTGCCATATTTCCATTATCTCTCTTCTCCAATCTATCCTCCACACATCTGCCAAATTAATATCTTTAAAATGTAACTTTGACCACGTCACTGTCCTATTCAAGTACTGAGCATAAGATTAGCTTTTTGAGCATCCAATCAAATCAGTCTTTCCTCCAGTTTGCCAACAAAACTCAAACAATAAAATTAAGACTTGTGAAAGTTACAGCTGCAATGTCTTAGAAGACTGAGCCTTGAAATCAAGGCCAGTAGAAGTCCTATAGTTTACAGACTTGATTTTCTCTTCTTTTTTGAAAATCAAGACTGACTTCCTTCAGGCCCTGTTAATTGATTTAATTAATTAAAGTCCCACCTTATTCAGGAAGTCCTTCCCAATCTCCCTCAATATTAGTGCTATCATTCTTTGGATTATTTAAAATTTATCCTGTATAAAGCCTATTGTACATAGTGTCTCCTCCATTTGATTATGAACTATTTGAGGATTGTTTACTTATTTCAATCATGTCCAACTCTTTATGTCCTCATTCAAGACTTTCTTGGCAGAGATACTGGAGCAATTTGCCATTTTCTTCTCCAGCTCATTTCACAGATGAGGAAACTAAGGCAAACAGGATCAAGTGACTTGTTAAGGGACACACAGCTAGGAAGTATCTTTCTGCCTCTAGGTCCAATGCTTTATCCACTGTGTCATCTAGTTGCCCGTACTTGAGAACAAGGGACTCTCTTTTTGCATTTCTTTGTATCCTCAGTGCTTAACACTGTTCCAGGAACACAGTAGGGGCTTAAAGTGCTCACTGAGTGAGCACAATAACTTTTCTCCAGTCCTGTGTAATTCTCTAGTTTCATGGTCTCTCAAACATCACTGTCAGTTACTTGACAGTCACATCTGCCAGTTCTCTCAGTAGCTAAGGATGAAATTATTTAGATCTTGAGACTCCTATTCATCAAGAATAACTAGTTGCTTTCTTATTATCTCCTGAATTATCCTGAGGAGCAGCTCCTCTTTTAGCCACTTTTCTTCTAATTTTTTCAATCCAAAGATCATTTTTCTTAATATTTTAATAATATTAAAAACAAGAATAGAAGAAAGAAGAAAATTACAAAGTGGGCTACAATGTCTTATCTCAGTCATACTGTGTTCCCATACTGACTGTGTTCCCATTCACCTCCAGCAGAGGTAACATCCCTTCATTAATCTAAATTTAATTCCTTTCTTCTTCTTTTCCCTAATATGGCTTTAAAAAAACTACCTATCCTTTTTATTGTCCCTGGCTTTCCTTACCAATCTCAGTTCATTCTGAACTGTCACTATTTTTTTTAACATTATGTCATGTTTTCTAGTTATCACCAACTCCCCTCCCTTCTTCTACATGCGTTTCAAATTTAAGGCAAAATAAATCTGAGCTGGTCAATGAATTCCACACCCATTTCTTTTGACAACTCGCATTTTTCATGGTCATTGATATCCTTCCTCTTTGATTCTTCAAAATTTTGCATTCGAGAGTCATAGAATATTATCTATCCTTTCTCTAAGCCAGAAATTCTTAACCTGAGGTCTGTGACTATGTATTTTATAGATTTTTATAATTGTATTTCAACGTAAATCCCATGCATTTTGTGCATAATATTTTATGCATTTAAAAATATTATTCAAACAAGGGGTTCGTAGGGGTCTATGACACAAAAGAGGTTAAAAAAACTCTGCTCAAAACCTTTGAAATCTGCTTTCCCGAAGCCTAGGATGCTTGTCAACCAATAACAAGCATTTATATGTATCAGGCACCATACTAAGCACTGGGGATACACAATATAAAAAATGAAAAAAACCCTATTTAGCTCTAAATCTGTGTTTCTGTGAGTCTCCTCAGAAGGATCTTATATTTTATTGGGGAAGACAACATGTGCATATGTATTATAGAACATAGAAATCTATAATACAGTAATATTAGGAAGCTATAATGCTATGATTTATATTGATAGACATATATATATTTAAATGAGTAATACAATGGATTATGTACAAATTGTGGCAGAGGATGTTGACAGTTGAGATCCAGAAAGAGCTCCTAAAGAAAGTCATCCTTCAGCTAAATCAGGAAGGACTGAGTGATTTTGTGAGACAAAGGTGAGGAAGGAATACATGCTGGGCACTGAGAAAAGAGATGGGATATGTAAGGAAAAGAAAGAAGGCCAACTTGGCTAGACCACAGTGAGAGAATGGCAAGTGGGGATGGAACTATATTGGCTTAGGCCAGGCTGTGAAAGATTTTTAAATGTCAAAGAAGGCAGAGTCCAAACAGCAGAATAACAAAAAGAAGTATAGTGAGCTCAGATTTCAAAAATGTGCCAGACCAAATCCTGAAGAGTGTTTTTGTCAGCACCAAAAACAAAAATCCTAATTAGCAAATCCAAGAAAAAAAATCATGACTTAATTTTTCTAGTCCAGGGAGATAGGGTTTAAAAGCAATAGAAGTGGGTCTAACCTGGAGTACATCACATAAAAACTTTTAGATCAGGAAGAGTTTACACAAAGCAAGATGAGATCTCTGATCCTATATAGAGGGGCTTAAATATGCATAGGGTATGGGAGCAGGAGCTGACTGGCAACTCTGTGGCTCACCTCCAAGTTCCAGGTCACAGATTCAAGATGCAACAATGAGGGGTCCTGCATCTAAGGTGGTATTCTGGGGTGATTCTACGGCTGTTCTTTTTAAAAGTTTGGTGGTGTAGTACTGTGCCTGAAGTTAGAGGATCTGAGTTTAATTCAGCCTCAGACACTTTCTAGCTATGTGACTATGGGCAAGTCCCTTAACTCTGTTTACCTCAGTTTTCTCATCTGTAAAATGAGCTGGAGGAGAAAATGACAATCCACTCCAGCATCTCTGCTGAGAAAACTCTAGATGAGGTCATAAAGAGTTGGACACAACTGAAATGATTCCACAATAACAACAAAGGTCTGAAATTTAGGAGTTATACTTCACGTGACCTTTCTGTATATTGTATAGGGTACAAAGTTGAGAGTGGCCCATTCTGAGCTTTCAAAAGGAAGTAGAATAGAGTCCTTTAAGGCAACCCTTTCAGGATATATGAACAATTTCTCATTCAAACTTGACAGAATTATATGGGGCTATCCATTGGATAATAATAGCTAGTATTTATATATAGTTATAAAGTTTGCAAAGCACTTAAAATCTGCCATCTTATTTGATCCTTACAGCTCTGTGACGTAGGTTCTGTTTTATCCTTGTTTTATTGATGAGGAAACAGGTTTAGAGAGAAAAAAAGTGATTTGCCAACATCACACAGCTGGCCAATGTCTGAGACAAAGTTCAAACTTAGGTCCTTTTTTTCACCAAGCTCAGTGCTCTGTCTTCCATGACATCATAATCACTTTAGTTGACTAAAGAATTATACATACCCCTGATAGCCTTTAAATAGTAAGCTAAGCCAGCCCTGAGTCAATCTCTCTCCCTCTCTCCCTCCCTCCCTTCCTCATCTTTCTTCCTTGTATCTGTTTATCTGTCTGTCTCTCTAGCTTTAAAAAAAAATTCAATAGTATTTTCTTTTCCCAATTACATGTAAAGATAGTTCTCAACATTTACTTTTTTTTTTTTTTAAAGATTTTAAGTTCCAAAATGTTTATCTTACTCCCTCCCTTACCTCTCTCCTCCCTAAGACAGCAAGCAATCTGATATAGGTTATATGTATACAAGTGTATTTTCATATTAATCATATTGTGAAAGAAAAATTAGAACAAAAGAAATAAAACATAAGAAAGAAAAGCAAAAAAAAAATAAAGGTGAAAATAGTATGCTTTGATCTACATTCAGTCTTCGTAGTTTTCTTTCTGGATGTGGATGGCATTAACCTCCCAAGTCTATTGGAATTGTATTGCTAGAAGAGCTAAGTCTATTATAGTTGATCATCACACAGTCTTGCTATTACTGTGTATAATGTTCTCCTGGTTCTGCTCCCTGTATTCCACATTAATTCATGCAAGTCTTTCCAGGCTTTTCTGAAATCAGCCTGCTCATCATTTCTTTTAAAACAATAAAATGCCATTACATTTATATATTCATATATCGTAATTTATTCAACCATTCTCCAACTGATGGGCATCCACTCAATTTCTGGTTCATTGCCATTACAAAAATAACTGCAAAAATAATTACAAAAATAAAATTTTTTGCACATGTGGGTTCTTTCCTTTTTTAATAGTCTCTTTGAGATATAGACCCAGTAGTGACACTGCTGAATCAAAAGATATGCATAATTTTAAAGCCCTTTGACCATAGTTCTAAATTGTTCTCTTAAATGGTTGGATCAGTTCACAACTCCACCAACAATGTATTAGTGTTCCGGTTTTCCCCTCCAACATTTATCATTATCTTTTCCTGTCATCTTAGCCAATCTGATAGGTGTGAGGTGGTACCTCAGAGTTGTTTCAATTTGCATTTCTCTAATCAATGGTGATTTTGAGCATTTTTTCATGTAACTATAGATGGCTTTAATTTCATCTAAAATTGTTCATATTCTTTGAGTATTTATCAATTGGGGAATGACTTGTATTTTACAGCTTTGCCTCGGTTCTCTATAATTTTAGAAATGAGGCTTTTATTAGAAACATTGGCTGTAAATTTTTTTTTCCCTCAGCATTCCAGTTCATTTCTAAACTTGACCAATCTTGAGTCTTAAAAGAGGGAGCTGTTCTCTGGAAGAGCGACAAGGGAAGAGTCAAAAAATAATTCCCTCTTAAGAGCAGGATTCTTTCCTCCTTAGCTAACTCTGCTATTCTGCCAGAGAGGATCCCCTCCTTCAACTTTTGCCCTCCTTGTGATCTAATGACTTCTTTGGGATTTATTGGCATAGCTGGTGCCATTTCCAGATGATCTAAATTGTAATACCACTGAATGGACTACAATAATCAATAATGGTTCAGGGCAAAGCATTAGTGGAAGAGGTACAAATTTGAGGTGAGGCATTTCTCTATCTTTATAGAGCTCATATTTTAGTAATTATACACAGATTATCTATTATACTCATTAACACATGAGTACATAAGAAAGAGGTAAGTAAAGTACCAGGTGAGATCTGAGGAGGAAAATCCTTATCAACCAGAGGTAGTGTGGTGAATAAGATGCTGATCTTGTCCAAAAAATTTAGATTCCCAATTCTGTTGCTCCTCACTATATGCCCCAGGGCAAGTGGCTTAACCTCAGCTTCAGTTTCCTGCATCTCTAAAATGGGAGGGGTGAATAAGATGGGTCCTGTAATCCATCTATAAATTTTTTAACCTTGGAGTTCAAGGAGGTCTAAAGGGGTACTTAGCACCTGGAAGAGAGTCTTAAACATAGAAATTATCTTTTAAAACATCAAATTGAGTTGAATTCAATTGAATTGAGGGAAGATTTTGGTAAGCAAATAAGAAGGAAGACATTTTAGGCACAGGAAAGAATGTGAATGTAAGACAACACTTGGAGACAAGATGGCCTGAAGTATGTCCCATGGGGTCATAGAGCTGTGGGGTTTGGAGGAAGCATTAGAATTGTTGTTGTTTGTACTTTGTGCTTGAGAGGACCAAAATAACATCATGGTGTCAGGTCAATGTACACTGTCTGGCTATGGCTGATCAGACCAGTACAAGCTTGGAAGACTGAACAGAGAAGAGATAGTGGGAAAGGTTGTCAAGGGAGAAGATTCTTAGTGGTTCCTTTGCCTTGGTCATTTAGGATTGCAATTTACTTAATGATTGTCTTCAATTTGTCAGCAGGAAAATATGATATGATTATAGTTTTAAACAGAAGCAATGTCACTCATCTGTTGTTAGCAGAACATGCAAATGTCACTTCCTGGGCCTCAATTTACTCCTCTATGAAATGAAGCTTGCATTTCTAAAATTGTTCTCAGCTCTAGCATCCTGTGTTCTTTGTTCCAAGATTCCTCCTGTGGCCAGACATTTTGTGATTTTTGTGATTTGGCTTAATACATTATTAGACATACAATGCTCAATAGACATTTGTGGACTTACCTATGTATTCCAGACTTTCTCCAATTGAAGTAATGTTTATCGTGTATTCTAAACATAGTACAGTGAGAAAAGGCATGGACTTGGAGTCCTAAGGTTTGAGTTAAAATCCTGGCTCCACAATTGATAGTCGTACGTGACTTGACTCGAGTCATTTAACCTCTTGAACCTAAAATGAAATGTTTTGGAAAGATGGGAAGGCAGGGAAGAAGGCAGAAAGGCAAGCAGGAGGAAAGGCAGGCAGGAAGTCAGGCAAGGAGAAAGGAAAAAAGGAAGGAAGGAAAGAAGGAAGGAAGGAAGGAAGGAAGGAAGGAAGGAAGGAAGGAAGGAGGGAGGGAAGGAGAGAAGGAAGGGAAGGATGAAGGAAGATGCTACATCAAACTAGAACACAAAGGGCTTGGGGAGGATTAATAGAAGGAACTGGGATAATTAATCTGAAAGAGAGAAAGACTTAATGGGAAGCACCATCACTCCCTTCAATCATGTGAAGATCTATAATGAGAAAGAACCATTAAAAAGCAATCTAATGTGACCCTAGTGGAAAGAACTAGAGACCAATAGTGACAAGTGATAGAAAGGTACATTTTGACCCAATATAAGGAAGAACACTTTAACACTAGAACTGTTCAATAGTAGCAAATACTACCTCATGAAAAGTAACAAAGCAGAGAATGAATGGCTACCCCACAACAATATTGAAGAAAAGGTTCATGCATGAAATAGGGGGTTGGCCAACATGTCTTATAAGGTCCATCCTCGTCCAAGATTCAGTGATTCTAAGTACTCTTTGCTGTACCTTACTCTCCAGATGACTAGCCACAAATATATTTTATATTTTTGTGCATATTTTTTTTTTGAATTGCAGAAATGAATTCAGAGCGTGGACGGATATTAAGCCTGTGAAACCTATCCGAGCCAAGTCCCAGTATAAGCCCCCGGAGGACAAGATGGTTCACGAAACCAGCTATAGTGCCCAGTTCAAGGGTGAGCCAAACAAGCCCACACCAGCAGAGAATAAAGTCATTGATCGCAGAAGAATCCGCAGCCTTTATAGTGAACCTTTCAAGGAGTCATCCAAGGTGAGCTGTGTAGCAAAGCCAACATGGGGGAACACATTGGCATTTTCCTGTATTCTCAGGGCACAAGAACCCAGGCCCACCCTAAAGGAAAGCCTCAACAGATGTTGCCAAAGATGCAGCTGTAACAGTAACAATAATTGTAATAGCTCATCCTGATGTAGCACTTCTAAGATTTGCACAGTGCTTTCTAAACAACCTTGTGCTGCAAAAAGTTCAAGTGTTGTTACACCAGTGTCCATTAAAAGAATGAGGACAGGGTGGTCAGGAGAAAGTGAAGAACTGCCTGTGATACACAGCTAGGAAATGTCTGTGATACAAAGTAACCCCTTCCTAGCCCTTTCCTTTACCCTGACTGGTTAAGAACCCAGGCAGCTAGCAGCAGAGCCTGGTGCACAATTTTCTCTGTCCCCAAAGAAATACAGATTTAGATACCATGGACCTCCCAGGACTCCCAAGAGCTGATAGTGCGTTGCTACAATCAGGGCTCACCTGCCATTCTAGCTCTTTCCCTTAGTCATTATAGTCCCAGTATAGGACCCAGTAAAGTATAGATCCAACATAAAACTTTCTGGCCTGGGGGAAGAACAGGTGACACTTTCATTGGAGCTCTTGGCCACAGTTGTAGCATTCTCTTTCCCATAATTCTACTCCATCAAAACTGAACAACTTATCTGTTAAATTCTGTTACAAAGATCCACAAGGAACTTTTGGATTTTTGTAGCTATTCTAGAGATGTCTTGAATATTACTTAAAGGAAATTATTTCTTTATACAGAAATTTTCATTGTAATGGAATCTCTAGTCTTGACCTTTCTATTTCTTCATAGATCTTGTATTTACATTTGCGTTCTTGCATTGCATTCCATACCTCACTGTTAATAGTATAATGCTCTAGGTATTATTATTCTTTTCATATTGCAAAATGACACATCTTGGTAGGAACAGTAACAAACTGAGCCCAGCCAGAAGACAACCAGAATGAAGAGGAGAAGGCTGGAGACTATGCCATACAAGAATCCTTTTAAAAGAATCCATATTGCAAAATGGTGGAGTAGTTGTTTTCCCATAAATCCGAAGTCCTCAAAAAAGGAATTTTGTGACAGATACACTGTATATTAATAGAGCTGAATCTACAAGGTAAGAAAATATATTATACAAGGTAAAAAAAACCTCATGAAATATAACACTGGAAACTGAAATACTTAAGGTCTCATTCAATATCCTTATTCCATAATGCCCACCCATGTGTATACAACTTGTTCAGTCTTGTAGGCATGTACTTCAGGGGTTATTCCCAAAGATCCCAGCCCAGGCATCCCACATCAGTGACTTGGACTGAATTATTCCCACAATATTCTACAAGAAAAGGTGAACACACATGCTACTTACTTATTCAAAGGAACATGGGAATACCTGGTTGGGGGTGAGAGGAGAGGGAAGTTTCATAGTAAAGATGTGGAAAGCAAGAGGGAGAAAGAATTGTAACTGTGGAAAGGGGAATGGCTATCCAGCTGAAGCCAGACGTCTATCTTCTAAATTTCATAATTCCAGTACTAGGGAGCCTAGGACATCCAACCTATGAAGAAATAGAAAGGATAAAGGCCAAAGAATGAGGAAAGAGAACAGAAAGAAGCAACTAGTATATAAAAGAAAGGCTGAAAGACCACAATTGCATAGGAGGAAGCCTAAATACAAATTTAACTCACAAGCAAATAAACCAACAGAATAATTCATAAAGACAAAGTAAATGAGACAGAATTCAAAGAGAAGCCAGAACATAAGCGGAGAAAAACATTACATTTCAAAGGAAAATTAATCAAAAATTCTCAAGAAAAAAGAGAATTATATGACTTCTCCGGAGGTCACAAAATGACAAGAAACTCCAGAATGGTTCAAAATCTACTAAAACTTTTAAAAGAGGCCTTAGTAATTAAATAAGGTAAAAAATCAGAGCTCCCAAAGGAAAACATTTTTTACAAACAAGGAACAAGGTAGAAGACATAGTGGAGAGTCTCCACAGAATTAGGGATTCGGACACATTTGAAACAGGAAGACCTGAGTCTAAACCCAGTCTTTGAAACCTAACACTTTCTAGTTATGGAACCCTGGACAAATCACTGAATCCCAATTGCCTTGCAAAAAAAAAAAAAAAGAAGGAAGAAAAGCAAGGAAGGAAGGAAGGAAGGAAGAAAGAAAGGAAGAAAGGAAGGAAGGAACTGAGAGGGAGGGCAGGAGGAAGAAAAAAAGGAAGGAAGGAAGGAGGGAGGGAGGGAGGAAAGAAACAAAGAAAAGAAAGGAAAAGAGAGAGAAAGAAAGAAAGGACAAAAGGGAGGGAGGGAGGGAGGAAGGAAGGGAGGAAGGAAGAGAAAGAAAGGTAGCAAAAGCAACAATTTTAGAGAATACAAGAATTCTGTACAAGCCAAAGGAACTGACAATAGGCACAAAGAGAACATATGGATTGTAGTTTTCCCAGAGTGGGTGGGGAGAATGACAAATTACAAAACTCATATTGTAAGAAAAAAAATAGAAAACTTGGGCAGAATTATGTAATAGAAATGACAGAATACTACTAGAGCAAATCTCTATGTTGGTATTAGAGGAAAAATTTTATTCCCTGTTCAAAACTCCAAGGCATGTAAGGGCTAAATGAGCAAAATATTTTGTAAGCAGTCAGAAGAAATACTTTAGATGTGAAGGTGAATTCAAATAACCAGAATTGCTCTGTGGTTGTGAGAAATAAAAGGAAAGAATGAAATAGTATTTCTAAAAAGGAAAAAAGGTCAAGAGTCACACAGTCTACAACAATATATCCCACAAAGCTGAAACCAACTATCCAGAAGAAAAAAAAAGTGGTGGGCTTTCACTGAAACATATATGAGACATTCCCAGAAGTAAAAATACATAATAACTATGCCATAAAGGAAGATAGAATATGAAACTTACAAACATAACAATGAGAAACACAGGAGAGATAAATATGATTATTAAGAAAAGTTATTTCATTTGAAATAAAATCAATTTCCTTATGTTTAATGGATGTTAAAGAAAAAGAAAACTCAAGGGGCAATATATAAAGAACATATATTATCAAGGACAAAAAGCTCTTAAGAGACACTTAAAGAAACACAGAAGAAAAGGAGAGCTAAATTAACACTCTCTGAACTAAATCCTAGGATCCTTCATAAGTGAATCAATATCTTTTGAGGGCAAAATAACAAGGTGAAAAGTTGTAAAGGTAAGAAATAGATGGGAGCAGGAGACATATCCACACCCATCCTCTAAATGAACAGAGAAATAAAAAGAATTAGTCTCTCAATAAGGGAGAGGGTTGTGGAAGAATAAGATAAAAACAACTGAGGGAAGAGACTGAGATAAGAGTAGAAAGGGATGTTTCCTTGAAGAGAAAAGGAATAATTACTACTAAGGAACACTCCTACAGGGGCCTTATAATGGGTTTTCTCTTAGGGAAATTGCTTATTAGGATACTATCTCACATTGGAACTAGTGGCGTCTTCCAGCACTACATCCAATGTAAGAACACATCCGAGTGCCCAGGGTTGGACAGCACCCAGGGTGATAGCAAACACTTAAAACCAAGGTCCAGGTAATTTGTTTTTAGGAGAGGTGAATGAAATGAGGAAGAGACAGTACAGAACCAAGCCTTGTGACTCCAAATACAATGCTATCCTTACCACACAACATCAGCTGCCTTTTGATACTGCTTTCCTCATGAAAATGAGGTACTATAGGGGAAAAAAAGGGAGGATTGGATAAGACCTAGAAATGCAATAGCATAAAGGAAATAAAGATGGGTGTTCAAATTTGTAACTCTAAAAGATATGCCCTCATGGAAGAGGCAGAATAAGGAAGAAACAAATAACAGGGTAGAGCCTTTTTTTCCCCCTCATAGACTCAGGAGATGGAGGGTCTTGTTTGAGGAAGAGCAAAGATGCCAATGATATTGGATCATAGAATCCACGGAGGAGAGCAGGGGATAAGAAGACAGAATGTAGTATTCATAGCATTGTATAGCAATACTCTGGAGTATCCTCTTTCAAACAGGACCTATGTGAATGCAATTACAAAACACTCTAAAAATAAAGGACTTTAATAATTAGAGAAATGTTCATTGTTCATGAATAGACTGAGCCAATATAATTTTTGGAAATGACAGTATTATCTAAATTAACTTTCTTAGGGCCATATCAATAAAACTACCACAGATTATTACTTTGTAGAGCTAGAAAAAAATGCAATTCATATGGAAGAATCAAAGGTCAAAAATATGGACTGGATATAATGGAGGGTGAGGGAGGCCTAGCAATAGCAGATTTCAAACTATATGCTACAAAGCAGTAATCATCAAAAGAGTTTTGTATTGATCAAAAAATAGAGAGGTCAACCAGAGAAATAGATTAGTTTTACAACCTAACAGAAGCAAACAGAATAGTTTGATAAACAGGGTAATTTGATAAACCCAAAGACCTAAGCTAACTGGAAGTAGCCCTGCAGAAACTAGGGATAAAACAGCTTTTCATACTGCATACCAAAATAAGCTCCAAATGGATATATGATTTAAACGTAATGGATTACATCATAAATAAATTAAAGAATAAAGAAATTAACTTTAGGATCTATAGATAGAGGAAGAGTTTGTGACCAATCAAAAGATAGTGAAGAGCACAGAAGATAAAATGGATACTTATTATCACAGAAAAAAAGTTTTTATACAAATTAAGCAAAAACAGTTAAGAAGGCAAAACAGTTAACAGGAGGAAAAAGTCTTTTGCATCAAATTTCTCTGGTAAAGATATAATTTCTAAGATATATAGATATATATATATAGAACTGATTCAGATTTATAAAAATAATACTCATTCCCCCAATCAATAAATGGCCAAAAAATTTGAAAAGGTAGTTTTCAAGGAAAGAAATTCAAGCTGTCAATAACTACATGAAAATATATTCCAAATTACAACTTTAAAAATGCCTCTACAAGCTTTTGTTTACAATCCATAGTTATTTGTCAGATCCTCAGAACCAAAATGTACAGTCCTGGAATTGTATATTATACTAAAGGTTCTACTTTAGAGATAGGGGACCTTAAAGAGGCTAATCTCTGCAGTGAACAGAGCACTTATCTCAGTCAGGAGACCTTGCCTTGAATCTTCCATTACTTCGCTAAATGACCGTAGGTGTCCCCTGAAGTTCATGCCTAGGACTCAACAGACACAGAAACTAACAGACTTCTGTGTAGTCTACTTTGGAGGGAGAGCAGAAGTCTATGGACAACATGGGACCAGAGGCCAGGATGTACACTTAATTTTCAAAAACAATGTTCTGAGGTAAGAGAAAGAGAGAGGAGGTATTATCTCACAGGGTGGTTGGAGGAAAGCGCTAAATTGATAAGACCTTCTAGAAATTAGCTCTATGGAGAGAATTCTGGGAAGATGGTGAATTAGGTCAGAAAATTCCAAGTTCTCTAGATTTCCTCCATAAAGAAGACAAAATCAAGCCTTAGGGTGAATATAGAGCTGTTAAAAATAAGTAAGAATTGGGGCAGAACAAGTGGTTCTCCAAATATAAACAGCTCCAGGCTAGCTCCACTGAAACAGCAAGCAGTGAGCCCTGGAGCTAGCTAGGCTGAGAGGTAGCCTCTGCTCCAGCCACAGGAATTTTCATCTCTCAGAGACTGTGGGGGCTAAAGGGTAAGTAGGGAAGATGGAAGGGACACTTGGCCCAGCTGTGTTGTTGAGAGACAGCCCTGGGTGAGAAGGAACCAGAACAGATCCGGTGAATGCAGAGCCAGTGGGGCAGGAACTGCTGACTGCTTTACAAGAGGGGTTCCAGGCAGGAGACAAGACCTGAAGAAAGACCTGAGGCATCTTCTCCCACACTCCAATTATAGAGGTCATTATGTCCACAGTCTGCTACAAAATGAGCAGGCAAAGAAGAACCTAATCTTACAAAATTACTATGGGAATAGGGAATACTGGGGTTCATCTTCATAGAAGGATATTGAAGTAAAAAAAAAAGGCCCCTCCTACCCTAAAGAGTAACCACAAATGGTTACCTTCCCCAAAAGACTTCACAGAAAAACTCAAAAAAGAATTTAAAAATTAAAGAGATTAAGGAAAAACTTATGTAAAGTTTATGTAAAGAAAGTCAACTGACTTCTAGGAAATTTAGAATCTTAAGAAAGAAAATGACTCCTTGAAAACTAGAATCGGGCAAGGGAAAGCCAGCAAAATTATGAGAGCAAGAAATAATGAAGCAAAATATAAAGAATGAAAAAATAGAAAAGAATGTGAGACATCTCTTTAAAAAAAACAGATCTAGAAACTATATCAAGAAGAAAAAACATAATTTGACTACCTAAAACCCACAACAAAAAGAAGAATCTTGATATTATAATACAGGAAATAAAAAAGATTGTCTTGAACCATCATAACAGTGGGGTAGTGCTGCTGATGGTAGTATTGATTGTTATATGTGACACAACCCTATCCGAAAATAGCAATCTCAGAGTAGGGCTTCAGCTGAATCAGGTCAATATGTGGTCCAAAGTCACAAGTCAACAAGAAGAAAAATGCAGAATATAGTATATCAAAGGCAGGACTCACTAAGATAGGAATTCTCAGGCCACTTTTCACTTAGTGCTTCTGTCTTTTTGGATTGAAAGATGTGGTCCTAGCTGCTTTTATGGGCGATGACAATGGACCCATTCAGTCCCAGTTACCTCATGAGCCAAAAAATCTGCACTACCTATTTCACCCTGTTATTCTTAAACAAAGTACATTATTAATTATAAGATGCTATGTAAATGTGAAATATTGTTACTGTTTTTCCAGATTCTTCTTGAAAAATTAGTCAAGATACTTGATATAATTAATGGGTATGGGAAGGCAAGAGGTAGAAAGGAAATTACAAGTTTAATATCTTTCCTCTCAATCCATTTTCCTGCCTTTCTCTTCCATGTTTCTGTGTTTCCATGTCTTTGTGTATGTGATTTGTCCATTAACCCATTCAGGTGGAAAAGCCCAGCGCTCCGACCCCCAAACCAAAAAAGACCCCGACAAGCCATAAACCGCTGAAAAAGGCCAAAGAGAAGCAGCTGACATCTGGCCGGAGCACCAAGAAAAAGGGCCCAACAGCGAGCGGAGCCAGCGGGGCTGGGCCACAGGACAAGGAGCAAAGTAAAGAGATGAACAATAAACTGGCTGAGGCAAAAGAGTAAATTTCCTTGCACCTTCCTTCCTTCCCCCTCTTCTCTCCTTTGGGTTTGTTTTTTTTTTTTTCTTTTTTTTTGGCTGTTGTAGTTGATTTATTTTATTTTTTTAATAAAGGCCACAAAATTAATTAGAGCTTCTAATCTGCTTTGGTTGCAAACCTGTTAGAAGCTTTGGGGGGAGGGAGAGGCGGGGAAGGGTTATTGGTTTCTTTTTTCATGGCTGGCTAGAAAGCCTCATTGCTAAGATCACAGATTTCATCATGCTTCCAGCATTCCAACCCACTCTAAACATACAGGACCAGAAAAGGCTCGGGGCTCCAATTACCTGTGCAAGCCTATTAGTACCCATCACTTTCCATCCCTGTTAGGAATGGGATTAGAAAGGAAGGCTGAAAAAGATGTTCGAGACAAAACACGGAGGCAGGGCACCA